>NW_005354109.1:313910-319725 GCF_000412655.1 Myotis brandtii
CCAGGCTGCCAGAGGGATGTCTGACTGCCAGCTTAGGCCCAATCCCCTGGGGAGTGGGCCTAAGCCAGCAGGTGGTCATCCCCCGAGGGGTCCCAGACTGTGAGAGGGCACAGGCCGGGATGAGGGAACCCCTCCCCCCCTAGTGCACAAATTTTTGTGCACCAGGCCTCTAGTTTGATTATAAGCAGAAATATAAACAGTGTATGTTATTGTTTGATACTACCGGAATGCTCTCAATTAAAACTTACATGATAACAAATGTGTCTTTCTTTCTAACCTGGGTGATAACCCTAATAAAATATAAATCTACAAGAAACAGTCTATAACTCAGAGTAGTAGATAACATGGTGGCAGATTGTCATACATGTCTACCTCCAGAACATTTCATGGATCTCACCAGCGGAGGTAACAGACAAGAGTCTGTTGCTTGAACTCACTGTGCCATCCTGGCCCCTCTGATTCCACCCAATAAGCAAGCCTCAACCTATGACAACGCGCAGTCTTCTTTGCTTTTGTCCTTCTCGCTCCTGACCCTTGTATCTTCTTTGCGCCTGAATGGGAGTCCCCTGACTCTCTTGCTGGTGCCCAGTCATCGTTTTCTAGACTAGCACTACCTAAAACCTTTCTGACTCCCTGGCTTGGACACTCAGACATCACACAGCCCCCTGTATCTTCTGTTTGCGAGGCAGCGCTAATGTCCTCGGAGAGACGTTCATGTCCGAGCCGGGCGCTGCTAGGCACCTCTTCATTCTCCAGGTGATGGCTGGGAGCAGCACCGGCTCCTTAGGCAGCAGCTTTCACAGATCCTTCCTCTGATCCCTCAGCACGGGCTCTGCAGCCTGAAGCCTGCATGGTATCACCTTCAAACAGTTCTCCACCAGCTCTTCCTTTCCCCGTCTCCGCGTTTACATCACCATCTTTGTGGTTCAGTTTTCCAGCCAACTCCATCTGAGGGTCTTCTGGAAAGCCCAGGTTGTCACTGCTTCCGGCCACAGTGCTCTGTTTTGGATTTCCACACCTGATTTTTGATTTTTCATCAGGAGATTTTGCCTGCTTTTCTTCCTTAACTTCACTTAGATCTGGGTTCTGAAATGTTAACACTTTCTTAACATCCTTAGGGGTTTCTACAGGTGCCGGTGACGTTTTCTTCTTGTTTTTCTTGTTTTCTTGTTTTTCATCTTCTTTTGGGATGAATCCAATCCCTCTCCCTGAGGGCCTTTCTTTTCTTCACTGGGGTCTCTCTTGGCCTTTAGCGTATGTCCACCTGCTGCCTCCTGAGCACCGGCTGCTGGAGAAGAGGGACTGGCCAGTGTTTCTGTCTGGATGGTTTCTCTTCCAGAAACCCCATTCCCTCATCCTCTTCCTCACTGTTCTCCCCCGCTCCTGTGCTTGGAACTGGGACCTTCCTGGGTTCAGCCCCTTCCTGGTTGGTGAGCTTTCTCTAAACTTGGGCCCAACTCTGTGGGGACATCTACCGCACATGTGTCATGACTTGCTGTGTCATCACTATACCTTGGAGGATATGAGGCCACTGTGCCTGCTTGCTCTTCCAATCCAGCTAGCCCTGCCTCCACCACACCCTAGGAGCTGCTCACCTTTCCAACTTCAGGTATTTGCACAGGAGCAGATTCCTGATGTGGTTTTGTGCTAACTTCTCCCAAACTGATTTGAAAATCTTTCTCTTCTTATTCCTGTTTTTCTGCAGCTTCTTCACTTTGGTTTTTGATATCCAAGGCATTCCAGCTGCCCTGCCCTGCCGCAGGACCTGGGGTTTCACCATCTGGTTCACTCAAACTCTTAGACTGCTCAAGGGGAGCCCCAGTCCTAGCATCCGGGGTGCTTGTGAGCTCCCTGGACTCAACCTGCTCTGCATGTTCAAGGAAGGAAGTGCTCTCTAGAACTGGGCATTGAACCTGTCCCTCATCTGTAGTTAATGTTCGTAAGGAGGGGGCACTCTCACCAGGAGGCAAGACCTCCGTGTCCACACAATCCTCTATGGGGTCCTCTTTGTGCTGTTCCTGCTCAGTATTTTGCAAGATTTCTCTTTTCCCCACATTCTCCACAATTTCATTTTACACCTCCACTGCAGGGGCTTTTCCTAGGGTCCCGTACCCTGATATCTTGACGGCATTCAACTCTTCTTTAGTCATCTTGGTGGGACCTGGGTATCCAACACTATATGGGGTGTCTGAAATCTCTCCATTGGTAGCTGGTTCTGAATTTAGGATTATTCCATGTTTCTCAAGCCTCTCCTCTCTCTGCTGCAGGGCCTTTCACTTGGGCGAGCTGGAACTGCAGCGGGCTGTGGGTGTGCTTCTCCCGCTCAAATTCTTTGCTTTCTCCTCATACTGCCGCCTAGACTCCGCCAGCTGTTCTTCCAGCTCCAGCAGCGTGTCCTTCGGGTATAGACCTTGTACGGGTAGCTCATCTTCTCATTGTCCAGCTGGGCGCTGGCAACCATCGCCTTCTTATACTTCTCTTCCGCTTCTGCTAGCGAGTCCTTCATCTCCCTAATGGACACCTTGGTAGATGGAGATGGAGGTGCCCCCACTTCCTCTCCGGCGAGGCCAGTGTGGGGGCAGACAGGCCGGGCAGGTTACAAGACCCCTTCTCAGTGAAATATTTTTCTGGTCTCTCTTCAACCCCGCCAGATCTTCTGCTCAGGGGCTGTGATGTTTATAACTCTCCATCGTAACCATTTGTCTCCTTCTGCCGCCGCTCCAGTGCCTTCATCCTGATCTCTCATAAGCATGGTATATCTCTCCACTTATTTTGGTCTTCTTTATATTTGTAAGAGCACTATGATAAAGTTTAATATATAAATTAGACACAGTAAGAGATTAACAACAATAACTAATAATAAAGTATAACAATTTTAACAATATACTGTACTAAAACTTATGTCTCTCTCAAAATATCTCATTGTACTGTACTCACCTTTCTTCTTATGATAATGTGAGATAATACAATGCCTTTACGATGAAGTTAGGTAAATGACATAGGTATTGTGACATCTACTCACCACAATGAGAAGATGAGCTACCCATACAAGGTCTACTATAACTATTACTTGAACACGAACACTGTGATACACTAGTAGTGTTAGGCTACTATAACTATTACTTGAACACGAACACTGTGATACCAAGGACAGTCAATCTGATAACCAAGAAGCCTGCTAAGTGACCAATGGGCAGGTAGGCTACACGGAATGGTGTTAGACAAAGTGATGATTCACATCCTGGGCAGAATGGAGCAGGATGGCACAAGATTTCAACATGCTACTCAGAATGGCACCCATTTTAAATCTTATTAATTGTCTATTTCTGGAATTATCCATATAATATTTTCAGACCACAGTTGACCATGTTAACTAAAACTGTGAAAATTGAACTACAGCTAAGAGGGAAGGGGTGGCTATTGTATTAAATAACACATTTTCTCCTATTGCATATTCATTGTCTAACTATATATGTAAAATAGATTTTTCTAAAGTTGTTTGCTTAATTCAGAGCATCCATTTGATGAAAATTGACGGAAATATTAAATTTAGCAAACAAGAACATTTAAAATTTTATTAGAACTAAATTCCATATATTCAAAAGTAAGGTAAAGATATAAATAGAAGAGTCGAGTCAAATTTCTACAGTTTAAAATTATAGTGTCTAGAATAAAAATGAATTGATTGGAGTTTATTACTACTAGAAATGATGAATAAAAGATTAGTAACTTATAAAACAACAATACAAACTAGGAAAAATAAACACTGAGAGAGTTAAAAGTGAAATATGCTTTTGTGAGTTGTGCAACAGGAGTTGTGAAGGGGAAGCAAAAGTATTCGAAGAAATAAAGGCTGAAAAATGTTCAAATTTGAGAAAAATATAAACCAAAAAAATCACAGGATATATGAAGAGAGATATATCAGAGTCAAATTGTTCAAAACCAGCAACAAAGAGAAAATCTGTAAAGCAGTAGGAGATGACACATTTACAAAGGAATAAAGATATAGATGACAACATATTTCTCATTGGAAACATTGTGAGTGAAAAGACAAAAGCATTACAGAAAATATTAAAGTAACACAACCTAAAGAACAGCTAAAGCAATCTTTTTTATAAACTTCAAAATCGCAGGATATTTTCATAAGATATTATTGTACTTTTCCCTCTTATTAAAACCTAGATTAATTTTAACATTAAAATGTCTAACATTCCCAATAAAACCATAAAAAAAGATTAAGAGTACCTAATACTCAAAACAAACAAAATAGGGTACAATAAGTATACATGCAAAAGTTTTCCAATTGTGAATTAAAAAAACAACAGGGTAGTAGCTATAGAAACTATCAAAGACAAAGAGTGAAAATGAACAGAAATTATTCATGAATAAAACTCTCCCATAAATCATTAAGAAATGTTAATTTCTTAATAAACATGAGAAAAGGACATAAAGAAACATTACACAAAAAATGAAGTAAAAAACTGGTTCAAAAAGAAAATTTCTCAATCTTAATTTTAAGCATATAATATAAAAATGACATGTAGATATTAAAGATTTTTACATTATAATGGAAGAATATAAGTTGTGTTTAAATGTGTGCTATATACAGATTATGGTAGTGAAAATTGAACAATTTGAGGGTAAAGCATTTGGCAATATGAATGAAGAAACTTAAAACCATTTATTTATTTTACCCAGTAAATCTAATTCAGAAAAGACTAGCCTAAGAAAATAAATATAGCCAACAAACCTGAGAAACAATTGTGAAGTTCACAGTTCAGAAGTACTAATCATAGCACTCCCACACCTCACCACCATAAAACTAAAGACCTATTTACAGTGGTTCCTTTTACTCAGTACACCGTGTCCAGCTATCAAGAAAAAATTACAAGGAATATTAAAAGGCTAAAAAAAATCTGAAGACAAGCAAGAATCAGAACCAGGCATGAGAAGGATGTTGGAATAGTCAGACAAAGAATTTAGCACAACTATCTAATCTAATAAAGGACAAACATGAAAATTGACTGTACCTTCGCTATGCCTTAAGCCACATCCGCCAGCCAATCAAAGCGACTATATGCAAATTAACCCAACCAAGATGGCGGCCGGCAGCCACGTAGCTGGAGTGAACAGGAGGCTTGGTTGCTCCGGTGATGGAGGAAGCCATGCTTCCCGCCTGCTGCAGCCGGCTCTGAGCTCCACTGAAGTTGCTCCGGTGATGGAGGAAGCCATGCTTCCCACCTGCTGCAGCCGGCTCTGAGCTCCACTGAAGGCAACAAAGTTTCAATTATAGAAGGTAAAAAAATCCCAGAAAAAAAAAAAAAAAGAAAAAAAGGAGAGGCTGGGAGCTACCGTCTACGGGGGACTTGGCCAGCCTGAAAACATCCCTCAACCCCTCACCCAGACTGGCCAGGCACCCCAGTGGGGACCCCCACCCTGAAGGGGGTGTGACCAGGTGCAAACAGCCATCAGCCCCTCACCCAGGCTGGCCAGGCACCCCAGCAAGGACCCTCACCCTGATCCGGGACACCCTTCAGGGCAAACCAGCCAGCCCCCATCCATGCACCAGGCCTCTATCCTATATAATAAAAGGGTAATATGCAAACTGACCCTAACAGCAGAACAACTGGGAATGACTGGTCACTAAGACACATGCTGACCACCAGGGGGCAGATGTTCAATGCAGGAGCTGCCCCCTGGTGGTTAGTGAGCTCCCACAGGGGGAGCTCTGCTCAGGCACAAGCCAGGCTGACGGCTGCCAGTACAGCGGTGGTGGTGGGAGCCTCTCCCACCTCCTCAGCAGCGCTAAGGATGT
>NW_005354109.1:320034-327946 GCF_000412655.1 Myotis brandtii
AGGGACCCCCCCGAGTGCACAAATTTTTGTGCCCCGGGCCTCTAGTCTTATATAATAAAAGGCTAATATGCAAATAGACCAAACAGCAAACAACTGGATCAACCGAACAACCAAACAACCAGTTGCTATGACATGTGTTGACCACCAGGAGGCATGCACGGAACATGGTGGGCATTGGCTGTGGTAGGATGGTGGAGCAGGTGAGCGGGGGTGCCAGACCAAGGCAGCGTGCCTGTCACTGTCATCAGGGTGAGCCTCTGGTAGTTACTGAAAATTCTTTGCTTCTGCACACCACAGTCCCGCCCGGCACTTGCACCTGCAGCCGGCGCTGGAGTCACTGCTCGCACCCACTGCCAGTGCCCGGTGCCGGTCCCAATCACTCGTTGCCATCAGCGGGTGTGAGCAGCAACTGCTGGCCCTGATCACTCCTGAGGGCTTCTCCACCTCCCCCTTCTCCTGAGGGGCAATCTGGGCAGCAGCTGCCACTCCCACCCACTGACAGCACCAGTCCCACTTGCACCCGGTGCTGGCACCAGCCCCAATATCTTCACGCATTCAGTGGATGTGAGTGGGGCTGGCACTGTCAGCGTGTGGGAGTGGTGGTGGCAGGAGCTGGACTGCCAGCAGACAAGTGACTGGCGGCTGAAGCAGAAGGGGCTGGATAGGGGCGCAGAGGATGGGCCAACACCCACACCTGTGCCTATCGCAGCCTCGCAGCCCACAGTTCCTTTCAAGGTGCACGAATTCGTGCACTTGGTCCCTAGTCCTATATAATAAAAGCCTAATATGCTAAGTGTCTGGTCATCCGGTAGTCCGTTCAACCAACCAAAACTTATTATGCTAATGATATGCTAAGGCCGCTCAACCACTTGGTATGATATGCACTGACCACTAGGGGGAAGATGCTCCAACCAGTAGGTGAGCTTGCTGCTAGGGTCCGGCTGATTAGGACTGAGCTAGATGGGAAGGATACACCCTGGAGCCCTTCCAGGGTCCCTCCCTGGCTGTCAACCTCCCGCATCCCTCCCCGGTCCCAATCATGCACTGGTTGGGTCCCTCGGCCTGGCCTGCACCCCCTCGCAATCCGGGACCCCTCGAGGGATATCAGAGAGCCAGTTTCAGCCTGATCCCACAGGCCAGGCCAAGGGACCCCACTGGTGCACAAATTCGTGCACTGGGCCTCTAGTAATTAATATGCTAAGGTTTCTATTGGATAAAGTATACAGCATGCAACAATGTATGTGCAATGTAAGCAGAGGGAAAGAAATTTTAAGAAAAAATAAAAAAAAATGTGGAAGATTAAAAAAAAAACTGCAATAGAAAAAAAGAATGCCTTTAATGGACCTTCTAGTAGACTGGACATAGCTGAGGATAGAATTTCTGAGCTTGAAAATGTATCAATAGAAATCTTCAAAACTTAAAAGCAAAGAGAAAGGCCTCCCACCCCCACCCCCACCAAAAAAAAAAACAATAGAACAGAATATTCAAGGACTGTGCCAAAGCTACAAAGATCTAACATAAGTATGAAGATAAGACCAGAAGATGCAAAAGAGAAAGGAGCAGAAAACATATTTGAAACAATAATGACTGAGACTTTCTCAAGTTAATGTCAGACATTAAACCATAGATCTAGAAAGTTCAAATAATACCAAGTCAGATAAATGTGAAGAACATTATACCTAGTCATATCAGTTTTAAATTACATAAACTCAAAGACAAAGAAAAAAATTTCTGAAAGAAGTCAGAGTGAAGTTATAGCTTACTGATAAATGAGCAAAGATAAAAGTTACAGCTGACTTATTCTCAGAAACCACACAAGCAAAAGAGAGTAGAGTAATATATTTAAAATGTTGAGAAAAGCAACAACAACAAAAACACCATCAGCCTAGAATTCTGTACCCTTGGAAATTATCCTTCAAAACTAAAGGAAAAATAAAGATTTTCTCAGACAAAGAAAAATTGAGGAAATTTGTGGCCAGTGAACCTGCCTTGCAAGAAATGTTAATTCTTTAGGAAGAAGGAAAACAACATGAGTCAAAAACTCAGGTCTACACAAAGAAAGGAAGAGCATAAAAAAAAGGAGTAAGAGAAAGTAAAAATTAAAACGTTTATTTTTTTAAACAGATAAACAATTTGTTCTGCTTATGATGTGTGTATATATATATGTATATAACCTCTTCTCCATTTTGACTTGACTCCTCTAAAGTCCTCAAGGTTTTTTAAGGCACCTAAAAAATAGATCAATAGATTTACTTCTTAGTTGGAATTAAAAATTCTCATCCACTGCTGGGCTGACCAGAAGACCCTGAGCCACAGTTGAATGATTACTCTGACACAGGATTTCTGTGAAAGAGAGGGCTGAGGGACTGCCTGGCTAGAGAAATCAAACAGCCTCGCTCGCCTGCCTCTTAAGGCTTTTATTATAATAGCACTTTTAGATACAATCGTAGGGTAAGCATTCTTGGGAGGACACATGCGTCTGCAGTGTCCTTTAAGCAAGGGTGTCTAAAGATTAAACATAAAGATTCCAGTAAATACCCAATGGTCTGCACATACACAGACCAGTTTGGAAAGGTCAAGGAACAATTAGGGGCAGTTGCCTTCAGCCAACTCCCCTAGGGGGTTCTGATAAACAGGGGTTTCTGCCTTCAGTCAACTCCCCTAGGTCGGAATTTCCTCCTTACAAACTTTCCAACCAAGTCTCCAGTGCTCCCCCACAATCCACTTTCTTGTATGTATGTTGTCCCAAATTGTAGATGACTTCCCAGGTCCCTCAAGTCTTTAATTTCCTCCCAGCTTTCTGCTGCCCTCTGCTGGTCTACTATGGCATATAAACATTTATAAATCCTGAGTTTTACATCAGAGGGAAGTAAAACAATGATTTTAAAAATTTAATGTGCACCCAAATCTCCTGAGAAGCTTGTGAATAAAATATATGCTCCAAAAGCTCTCACTCAGAGAAAATTGTTCTGTATATGTGAGGCAGGAATCATGAATGTTCACTTCTAATAGACAATTAATGTTATTCTGATTCATGTGAACTATAAACACAATTCAAGAAATGCTGAAATTGCCCAGCCGACATGGTTCAGTGGATGTGTCAATCTATGAACCAGGAGGTCGTGGTTTGATTCCCAGTCAGGGTACACCCCTGGGTTGCTCAATCTCCAGTACGTAACATGCAGGAGGCAGCTGATCAATGATTCTTTCTCATCATTGATGTTTCTATCTCTTTCTCCCTCCCTCTTCCTCTCTGAAATCAGTAAAATATATATATTTTTTAAATTAAAAAAAGAAATGCTGAAATAAGCAAATCTGGCTCAAACTCTTGATTATAACCTTTTAATTAAAAGAACAAGTCTTGAAGAGATTATGCTAATTTAGAAAAACTGGTAATTGCATCATTTTCAATTAAGTTATTTACTTTATATTTAAATAACTATGCAAAAACATTAATTTTTAGAATTATTTTATATTCAAAATGAGAGCAAAATTTAAAGGAAAATAAATACCTAGCTACAAGGAGGTGCAGTGGCCTCTAACTTTTATATATTGACTAATTCTGCTTATTCCTAAAGTATCTCCTCCTGCCCAATTTTTAATTTGGCTAGTCATTATGACATGTCAGCTTTTTCTTACTATAATAACATAATTCTAATAAATCTCACTGATCTTACCTGTAAACATTGGGTCATTATTCTTTAAGGACTGAGTCAATCTAATAAATAAAAGACAAAAGCTGCTCAAGTAAGAAAATAATAGGCTTGGTATCAAATTCGTCTCTTACTAATGCCTATTACAACATTTCTTTACCTCATTACCTAAATCCATGATTCATAACCTGAACCCCATATTAGAATTATCTGGGAAATTTAAGAATATATCCCACTTGCCCTAGCTGGTTTGGCTCAGTGGATAGAGCGCCAGCCTGCCAACTGAAGGGTGGTAGGTTTGATTCTGGTCAAGGGCATGTGCCTTAATTGTGGTTGCAGGCTTGATCCCCAGCCAAGGTCAAGGAGCATATGGGAGGCAAACAATCCATATGTCTCTCTCACATTGATGTTTCTCTCTCTCTCTCTCTCTCTCTCTCTCTCTCTCTCTCTCTCTCTCTTCCCCTCCCTTCTACTCTCGCTAAAAATCAATGGAAAAATATCTTCAGGTGAATATATATATATGTATTCACTCATATGTGGAATTTAATGAACAAAATAAACTAACAAATAAAATAATAGAAACAGTAGATAGAGAACAGACCTACAGTGTCAGAGAGGAGGGGAATTGCAGGGCTGGATGAAAAAGATGAAGGGATTAAGCAACAACAACAAGAAAAAAAAAAGAAACCTTATAGACACAGACAATAGCATGGTAGTTACCAGAGAGGAATGGGGCGAGGTGGGGGGTTAGAAGAGGATATGGCCGAAACCGGTTTGGCTCAGTGGATAGAGCGTCGCCGTGCGGACTGAAAGGTCCCAGGTTCGATTCCGGTCAAGGGCATGTACCTGGGTTGCGGGCACATCCCCAGTAGGAGATATGCAGGAGGCAGCTGATCGATGTTTCTCTCTCATCGATGTTTCTAACTCTCTATCTCTCTCTCCCTTCCTCTCTGTAGAAAATCAATAAAATATATTTTTTTTTAAAAAAAGAAGAGGATATGGGGGGATAAATGGTAATGGTAATGGAAGGAGACTTGACTTGGGGTGATGAACACAATATAATATACAGATGATGTGCTATAGAATTGTACACCTAAAACCTATATGATTTTATTAATGAATGTTACCCCCCCCCCCACACACACACACACAGATATATAGTCACACTTGGTTCTCATTCCCAGAAATTCTGATTTAATTGATGTAGGTGCAATATGGATATCAAGACTTTTTTAAGCTCCCTCGGTTAGTTTAATATGCTCTAAAACTTTGATTTTATGTAAAATTCTGGTCAGAACTCTGGTTGCTGTAAATCTGTTTTCCCGGGCTCTTGGGCATCCCCTATGTCTCACCTCCATTTACTGTCATTCTTATCCTAAAACTACTGATAGAACATATAACCTCTCAGTACACTGTAAAACTGACTGGAGGATTTCATGGTTTTGACATAGCTGGTTGGCTCAGTATTAAGGGGAAAAAAAAGATCATTAAAAAAGTCTTCTATTCTTTTATCTTTACTCATTAGAAGCCTAATGTTTTTTTAAATATTGCCATTCAAAGGATCTTTGAGTCCCTTCTTTTTCCAAAGGCAGTTGAAAAATAAAACAGATAATATAATTTGCTTTTCTGTATTGATGGCTTCACTAATAACAATTTACTCTCTTAATTCTGATTCTGGCAATAAAATCTATTTCTATTTAGTCCTAACTTACATAACATAACCAATTTGTAACCATGCTATACAAAGGATTAGAGATAAATACAGTATCTTCTGAAAAAAATGGAAATCTAAACTAATATAATACAACTAAAGTCTTGAATGCATTATGAATGGGATATAAAATTACTTTAGGTCACATATGAAGAAATATGCTATTTGAGTTTGGGCTCATCAGTATGAATTTGTCTAAAATATTGGGATTTACCTTTTAAAAATAAATTAGTACTCTAATAGCCATCCGTCTCTAAAGCTAGAATAAAGTTATAGTCTACAAACCATACAACTGGGTACATTTTTGTTTCCCATTGTCATTAGGTAATATTAAACTTCAATGCAAGCCATATGAAGGACAATACATGCCTCAATCTACAACTTGGAACTGTTGAAGGAACTTGAAATTACTTCATTAATTCTTTAAATAATTTAAGTTGTAAAAGAAAGAAGAAAATTTAGGCAGGCTTGTGAGTTTGAACCTAAGTATTTAATGTACATATTTAATTGAAAGAGACAAATTTAAGTAGAAAGCTGGACTGCATTTTAAATAAGGTCAACATCTGGCTGCAAGAAAGGCACTTGTCATAAATTCTATGCCCAATCTTTTCTAGAGAAGAATGCAAACAAATGTAACAAGATAGAGAAGTTGTTATACTCTTAGTAGTTTGCACATCCTCCTCTCTTAGAAAGATGAAATGCACAGTTGTGGGAGATATTTCAAAAAATTCTAGTCTTGTCTCAAGTCAATTGAAAAAGTAGGCTTTTACCACCAAAGAGTCAGGGAGTCTATGAAGAGAAAAGGAGAGTAGATTGAATAAAAAGTGGTAGAAAAAGGTCATTATTTTTAGAAAAGTAATACAATCATAAAATTCTTGGTGCAAGACATCTTCTATGGAAAACAGTGAAGCAGCTGATTTCCCACAGGCTGGAAGAAAGCAGGGCAGTGACAGAAGACAACATAGGACATGTTAACTCTAGGCAATTTTCCAGAAACTATGGCTAGGCCTCACAAAGTAACAAAACAAAACAAAAAACATTTAGATTTCGTGAAATTCATTTACTATAGATTGAATGCAATCCCCATTAAAATACCAACGGCATACTTCAAAGACCTAGAGCAAACTTTCCAAAAATTCATCTGGAATACAAAGAGACCCCAAATAGCTGCAGCAATCTTGAGAAAGAACAAAGTTGGAGGGATCACAATACAAGATATCAAGCTATACTACAATGATACTCTTCTCAAAACTGCTTGGTATGACACAAGAACAGACATATAGACCAATAGTACAGTACAGAGAACCAAGAGATCAATCCAAGCTATTATGCTCAATTAATATTTGACAAAGGAGGCAAGAGCATACAGTGGAGTCAAGACAGTCTCTTAAATAAGTGGTTTTGGGGAAATTGGACAGATACATGCAAAAGAGAAAGAAAAAAAAGAAAAGAAACTAGACCACCAATTTACACCATACACAAAAATAAACTCAAAATGAATAAAGGACTTAAACGTAAGACAGGAAACCATAAAAATCCTAAAAGAAGCTATAGGCAGCAAAATAGCAGACATTTGCCCTAACAATATATTTACCGATACAGCTCCTAGGGCAATGGAAACTAAGGAGAAAATAAACAAATGGGACTACATCAAAATAAAAAGCTTCTGCACAGCGAACGAAACCATTAACAAAACAACAAGAAAGCTCACTGAATGGGAGAGCATATTTGCCAATATTATCTCCAATAAGGGTTTAATCTCCAAAATTTATGGGGAACTCATACAACTTAACAAAAGGAAGATAAACAAAAAAATGGGCAAAGGACCTAAATGGACACTTTTTGAAAGAAGACATACAGAAGGCCAAGAGACATATGAAAACATGCTCAGTCAGTAATAATCTGATAGATGCAAATCAAAACAACAATGAGCTACCATCTCACACCTGTCAGAATGGCTATCATCAACAAATCAACAAACAAGTGCTGGCCAGGATGTGGAGAAAATGGAACCCTCTTGCACTGCTGGTGGGAATGCAGACTGGTGCAGCCACTGTGGAGAACAGTATGGTGACAGAAAGGACATATGCACCCCTATGTTCATAGCAGCACAATTTACAATAGCTAAGACTTGGAAACAGCCTAAGTGCCCATCAGCAGATGAATGGATTAGAAAATTGTGGCACATCCACACAATGGAATACTACCCTGCTGTAAAATAGAAGGAATTCTTACCATTTGCCACTGCATGGATGAAACTGGAGAGCATTATGCTAAGCGAAATAAGCCAGTCAGAGAAAGATAAATATCACATGATCTCACTCATTTGTGGAATATAATGAACAACATAAACTGATGAACAAAAATAGAACCAGAGTCATAGAAGCATTGAACAGACTGTCCAACCTATGAGGGAATGGGGGGCAGGAGGGGGTAAGAGATGAACCAAAGGACTTGTATGTATGCATATGAGCATACCAATGGACACAGACAGTAGGTGGGGGGGGGGGGGGGGGCGGCCAGGGAGAGGTCAATGGGGGAAAAGGAG
>NW_005354109.1:328139-371782 GCF_000412655.1 Myotis brandtii
AATAATAATAATAAAATGTTTCACCTTTAATAACAAAATAATAATAATAAACAAATAAATAAATGAAAAATAATTCTTTATTGGTTGAAAGTATGCATATGTCACCTTTTCCCCCCATTGACCCCCTCGAGCTCCCCCACCCTTAACCTCCTGACCCGGGCCTTCAGCACCCTATTGTCTGTGTCCACCCACCCTCCCCCGCCTTCCCTCTGAGATTCAGCACTCTGTTCCATGCGTCCATGTCTTTGGATCCTCTCCTTTCATCAGTTTATTTTGTTACTCAGATTGACCATATGAGTGCATCACGTGATACTTGTCTTTCTCTGACTTATTTCACTTAGCATGATTCTCTCCAGGTCCCTCCATGCTGTCTTCATAGTATTCTATGGTATAAGTGTACCACAGCTTCTTTTTTCTACTCATCTACCTACGGGCACTTGGGCTGTTTCAAAATCTTAGCTATTGTACATTGTGCTGCTATGAACATAGGGACGCATACATTCTTTCTGATTGGTGATTCAGGTTTCTTGGGATATATTCCTAGAAGTGGGATCACTAGGCCAAATGGCAGTTCCATACTTAATTTTTTGAGGAAACTCCGTACTGTTTTCCATAATGGTTGCACCAGTCTGCATTCCCACCAGCAGTGTACTAGGGTCCCCTTTTCTCCACATTTTCGCCAGCACTGGTCATTTGTTGATTTGTTGATGATGGCCATTTTGACAGGTGTGAGATGGTACCTCATTGTTGTTTTGATTTGCATCTGTCAGATGATTAGTGACTTTGAGCATTTTTTCATATGTCTCTTGGCCATCTCTATGTCCGCTTGGGAGAAGTGTCTATTTAGGTCATTTGCCCATTTTTAAATTGGATTGTTAGTCTTCCTTTTGTTAAGTTGTATGACTTCTTTATATATTTTGGATATTAACCCTTTATCAGTTGTATCATTAGAAAATATGTTCTCCCATAGAGTGGGCTCTCTTTTCATTTTGTTGATAGTTTCTTTTGCTGTGCAGAAGCTTTTCATTTTGAGGTAGTGCCATTTGTTTATTTTCTCCTTAGTTTCCATTACCTTAGGAGATGCATCTGTAATCATATTGCTACAAGAGATGTCTGAGATTTTGCTGTGTATGATTTCTTCTAGGATTTTTATGGTTTCACAACTTACATTTAATTATTTTAGCCATTTGAGTTTATACTTGTGTATGGTGTAAGTTGGTGATCTAGTTTCATTTTTTGGGATGTATCTGTCCAATTTTCCCAACACCTTTTATTAAAGAAACTGTCTTGATTCCAATGTATGCTCTTGCCTCCTTTGTCAAATATTAATTGAGTGTAATGGCTTGGGTCGATTTCTGGGTTCTTGGTTCTGTTTGATTGATCTATATCAGTGATTCCCAAAGTGGTCACTACCGCCCCCTGGTGGGCGCTGCAGCGATCCAGGGGGGCGGTGATGGCCACAGGTGCATTTGTTTTAACTTTTTTTGTATTACCTTTCTATTCTGAGTTCAATAAATAGTTTCATAATTTCAAACTTCAATGTTTCTAATTTACACCTTTCTTTACTATATTTTACGAAAAAGGTAGAAACATTAATACATATATCTTTCTGTTTAATTGCTATTAAAATTTAAAAAAAAATTAATTTCCAGGGGGCGCTGAGTAATATTTTTTCTGGAAAGGGGGCGGTAGGCCAAATAAGTTTGGGAACCACTGATTTAAAGGGCCAATTCCTCAACAAATGACTGGGCATGTGCATGGCAGCCTCTGGGATAAATTTGCCACTCTAGATCATAACCAGGAGATGTTTCAGTCAGATAAAGTCAGTCCCAGATTCCTTATCCTCCAATATTCAAAATACATGTTTACCCTGGTTTTTATTTTTTCTATTCGTATTTAACTTTGTTACACGTAGGCTCTTGTGTTACAAGTACTCAGTAAACTTAAATATGATGCTTATAAATCCCATTTTATATTCTGCTCAAAACCCCTAATTCAAATGCCAACTTCCCCTTAAAGTCTAAGATAAGTCCACTGTGGAGGTTCTGTGTGCTTGACCTTATAAAGGGATGAAAATCAGGCCATAAAGCTGTCTACATGTCTCTTAACTTCAGGCCAGTTCAGGAGCATAAATTAATCCTGACCTTGAGTGAAGGAGTATTTCAGCTGAGACTAAAGAAGCTTCATGTCAATGCATTGATGTATCTAAGTGTTCGTAAAATATATTAGTCTCTATGTTATTTATTTCTGCTCTAATATTTATTATTTTTTCCTTCTATTTACTCTGGGCTTTTCTTGTTGTTCTCTTTCTAGGTCTTAGGGTTAAAGAGTTTATTGCTGATTTTTGTTGTTTTTTTGCGTTATGCCTCTAGTGCTATGAACTTCCCTCTCAGGACTGCTTTTCTGTGTCTCAGAGATTTGGGGTCCTTGTGTGTTCATTTTCATTTGTTTCAGGAAGTTTTTAATTTCTTTCTTGATCTCTTAGTAACCAATTCATTGTTTAATAACATGCTATTTAGCCTCCCTGTGTTTGAATGTTGTTTTGGTTTTTTTTTGGAGGGGGGCATTACTGTAATTGATTTCTAATTTCATTCCACTGTGATCTGAGAAGATGCTTGATATAATTTCAATCTTCTTGAACTTGTAGACTTCTTTAATGTCCTAACATGTGGTCTATCTTTGTGAATCATCCATGTGCACTTGAGAAGAATGTATATTTTGCTGCTTTGGCATGAAATATTCTATAAATGTCAATTAAATTCATCTGATCCAGTGTGTCCTTTAGAGTCACTGTTTCCTTGTTAAGTTTTTGTCTGGAAGATCTATCCAGTGAAGTCAGAAGTAGTTAAAGTCACCAACAATGACTGTATTGTTGTCGATCTTTCCAGTAAAGTCCTCTAGAAGTTTTTTTTATATATTTAGGTGCTCCTATATAGGGTGCATATTAGTTTACCAGGATTATATCCACTTTTTCGATCAATTCCTTTAGTATTATGTAGTGACCTTTGTTTTCTCTTATAATGGCCTTCATTTTAAACTCTATTTTGTTGGATATGAGTATTGCTATTCCAGCTTTTTTTTCTTTTTCCTTTGCATAAAAATTTTTTTTCCAGCCCTTCACTCTCATTCTGTGTGTGTGTTTTTTGTTCTGAGGTGGGTCTCATAGACAGCATATGGTTGGGTCATGTTTTTGTATCCATTCAGCTACCTTATGCCTTTTGATTGGAGCATTTAATCCATTTACATTTAGGGTTATTATTGATAGGTACTTATTTATTGCCATTTTAATTCTGTATGCTTAGGTTTCTCTCTCTGTTTCTTCTCATTACAGCAGTCCCTTTAGCATTTCTTGTAATGATGGTTTGGTAGTGATGAATTCCTTTAGCCTTTTTTTTTTGGTCTGGGAAGCTCTTTATTTGACTATCTATTTTGAATGATAGCCTTGCTGGATATAGTAATCTTGGTCTCAGATCCTTGCTTCCCATTACCTTGAGTACTTCATGCCGTTCTCTTCTGGCCTGTAGAGTTTCTGATGAGAAATCACGTGTCAGCCTTATTGGAGCTCCTTGGTAGATAACAGTGTTCTTTTCTCTTGCTGCCTTTAATATTATCTCTTTGTCTTTAACTTTTGGCATTTTAATTATGATGTGTCTGTGCATGGGCCTGTTTGGTTTCTTCTTGTTGGAATTCTCTGTGCCTCCCGAACTTGTATTAATTTTTTCTTTACCAGGTTAAGGAGATTTCTGCCATTATTTCTTCAAATGTGTTCTCTATCCCTTTCTCCCTTTTTGCCTCTTCTGGCACACCTGCTATTCCAATATTGTTATGTTTCAGTTCCCTTAAGCTATCCTCCTGCTTTTTAATTTTTTTTTTTTTTGGTTCTCTGATTGACTGATTTTTTCAACCCTGTCTTCTATTTCAGTGATTCAATCCTCAGCTTCCCCTAATCTACTGTGTGTTCCTTCCAATGTGTTCTTTATTTGTGTTATGTCATTCTTTATTTCCGACTTTTCTTTTTTCATAGTTACTATATCTTTTTTTATGATTTTGAGCATCTTTACCATCATTACTCTCAACTCTGTTTCAGATAAATGTCTTATCTCTGCTTCATTTATCTCTTCTGGAGAATTCTCTTATTTGTCTCCTCATTTTGGCTCTCTGTTTGGGTTTGTGTGTATGTATTAGGTAGATCCTCTACACCTCTTGTAGAATATATATACTACAGCATTGTCACTAGTAGAGTATATGATCACTGAAAGAAAGATTTCCCAACTCACGCATTCTCTAAAGAACTGTATTTTTAAATTGGCCTCCACTTCCTGATGATGAGTAAGGTTTGAAAAAGAGCTGTGTCCAACCTTGACATTGTAATCTGCAGGCAGCACCACCAAGTGCAGAAGCCTCTGCCTTAAACTAGTCAGCACAAAATGAAGAAGTGAGCTTGAACTAGAGAGTACAAATATGTGACTGTTATACAATCTTGATATAAAATGAGATGCCTGGTTGTCTATTTTACATTCACTTTTAGAAAACTCTTAAAATAGTTATCTTTTTATAATGCCTATTTCTCTCCTTTTCCACTCTTTCTTCAATGCATTGCAATTTTTTGCTCAACTATACCTTTAAAATAAATTTTAACAAGGTGATCAATGACTAACATGTGGTTAAATGCAATGGAATTTTTTTTAAAGTCATAATTTTGTTTTAGAATTTTCTCTTCTGTCTGTTTTTCTGACACAATCCTCAATTGATTATTTCCCTCCCTTCCTCCATTTATTTTTTCTGATTTATCAATTTAATTTACCTGATATTTAGATTCAGGATCCTAGTACATGTGTCAGCAAATGATGGCTGTGAGTCAAATATCAGCTTGCTTCCAGATTTTATAAAGAAAGTCTTATCAGAATATGGCATGTTCATTCACTTATATATTGTCTATGGCCAATTATACACAATGATGGCAAAGTGTGTAGTTGTGAGAGAAACCACATAGCCTACAAATGTATACACACTAATTTCTATGACTTCTTTTAAATTTTGAAAAATACCTGTATGTTAATCAACACTGACTTTATCATCATTCAAAGTGTATACATTTTAGGGGTCACCCTGTGTATATATACCTTCACAGAAAAAAAAATTGTTGACCCTAATCCTAGCTACCTAACTATGGATCTTAAGTAATTTTTCTTATATTTTTCTAGTTATTTTTTGTGAGAGATCACACTGTCTCCCCTGCTTTCCGTTTTTACCTCTGAACAGAATGACTTTCAAATGTATATATTCAGGCTTTCAGAACTTTATATCGCTGCATATAGTTCTAATAGAATGTCTCCCACCCTATATAATAAAAGCACAATATGCAAATCAACCGAACGGCCAAACAGTGGAATAACCATCCAGATGACCATCCGGGAACATGCTATAATACCCACTGGTGCCAAGCCAGCCAAGGTTCGATGTGATTGGTCAAGGGCCCAGCATTGCCCCATGATCGCACTGCAGAGGGAGGCCCAGGCAACCAACGGGCAGGCTGCAGCAGGTGGGCGGGGCCTCCATCTGGGAGGGAAGCCTGGGTCCCAGATGCCAGAGGGAAGCCGGTGCTGGCAGCTGGGGGAAGGAAGGCCTACTCTTGCATGGATTTCGTGCATTGGGCCTCTAGTATATCATAAACTGAGGTTCCAAACTAAATTTAAAATCTTACACTCACAAACCTGCAGTTCTTTCCCTTAGTGAACAGCACCACCATTGATTAAATACTTAAATCAGAAACCTGCATCCATAATGCCTCCCTCTCTTTATACCAGTCTAAGGCAAACTGTATGAATTCTAATCAGTTCTAGTTTTTAGTATCTTTAAAAGCTATCTACTTATATCCATATCTATCTACTCAGCCTTCATATAATAATCCCTCATCTTTCATGTCAACAATTGCAATAAGCTTCTAATTGCTCTCCCTGAATCCACTACTTTCTTTCTATAGAAAAAAGGGATTTTTTTCAAAATGTATACCTAAGCATTAACTGCACATTGTAAGATGTGGTTGTAATTAATATGTTTATGGTATGCAGGCCTTCATGCACTGCAATGTGATTTTTCATGTTGCTTCCACTCTGGCTTATAGGCTGAGATGCTTAGGCAATCTCTTAAATAAATACACACTGATAATAAACCTTTAAACAACTACCTAAGTGGTATTGTGATATATAGCTACATACTGAGTTTAAGTTCTGTACATAGTTTGCACTCCATTCACAGTAAATGCTTTATTTATAAAACCAAACACCACTTTAATAGATTTATTGCATTCACATGCAATAAAAAAGTAACTGTACTTTCATACCTGTGCTTTTGCAATAAGCTATTTTATATTGAATGTGAATGTAAAGCACTTAAAGACTCCCCTGCCCCAAATTCTGTCCACAGCTTCAGGCCAGAGTTTTAAGTAAATTAAATCTGGTGTTTATCAATCCAACCACCCCCTCTTTTCCCATGGATCCAGGCACATAACTTTATCTGTGTCAACCTGTTCCTGAAATCCCACATCATTTTCAGAAAATAGCAGGTTCTAAATCCCACACCGAGATCTAGGAAAGCCTCTCTAACAATACCACAAAATAACATTCCTTTCTATGTCTACAATGCCAAGTAAGAAATTTGTCAGTTAGAAAATGAGTTTACACATGTATCTTTTGTTAACTATGCAGCACCATCCAACACTATTTCCCTTTTGTCTTTGCATCCAAATGTACACAAGTTCTCACCAGTCCCTTAGGGACAAGAGCTAAAATATTTAAATGGCACAAGCCTATTCCTATACTTTTAGCAATCAGGTCACCTGCCCCTCCAATTGCCTGACTTAATACACATGCCTGATGTTGGGTTATACTATCTATGTGCCAAACACTTTTCTAAATCTGAGGAATAGAGCAATGAAAAGGAAAATACAGAGAGTTAAAAAAATTCCCAATTTTATGTTGGAAAGAAACAGAAAATTAATACATAAATTGAACATACAGGATGAACATTTTAGTGATTAATTTGGAGAAACAATAACAAGAAAGGGGATAAGGAGTGACTACTCTTAAATAGCGGATGAAGGGGACAAGAGATGTTATTAAGTGGGAGAACAGATACTGGTCAGCAAAACACAGGCTATGACCATTTTAAAGTGTTCGGGAATATCATTGCGACTAGCAAGTTTAGAGCAGATTGAGCAAGGGGGAAACTAATAAAAGGCATCAGCAGAGGCAAACAAGGGAGGAAAGATTATGCAGAGCAGTGTAGGGCATTATCGGGACACTGTCCTTTCTTTTTAGTAAGATTGGAAGTTATGGGGATTTTAACAGAATACTTTCAATAGGATATATATATACAATTTTAAGTATCACTGTAGACTCTATATAGAGAAGAGCCTGCTCAAAGATAAGACTGGAACCAACAAGACCAGCTAAGGTGCTCTTTAAGGTGTCTGGATGGCCATGTGATATAAGGCACCAGACTCAAGTGACCAAATAAAATTTGACTTTGGGTGATGGACAAACATAGAAATACACAGATGATGTATTTAGAATTGTGTACTTGAAACCTATATAATTTTATTAACAAACTAGAGGCCTAGTTGGCCCACCTCAATGGGGGCTGATTGGGCACGGGGCCAGCTGGGGCGAGGGGCCACAGTTGTTCTGGTTGTTTTGGTCATTCTGCCATTTGGTTTCTGGGCTTTTATTATATAGGATTAGTCAGCTCAGACAGCCATAACAAAATATCATAATTTGTGTGGCTTAAACAACAGAAATGTATTTTCTCACAGTTCTGGAGGCTGGAATTTGGGGTCAGAGTACCAGCATAGCATTGTCCCATACATCAGAAAGTGGTGGATCGATTGCCAGTCAGGGCACATGCCCAGGTTTCAGATTCAATACCCTGTCCAGTGAGTGAGGGAAACAATGGAACAGTGTTTCTCTCTCTCTCCCTTCTTCTCACTGAGATCAATTAAAATGAATGATAACTAAATAATGTTCTATAAGTATGGTTTTAACAGGAAAGACATTAGTGATCTGTGAAGTGAAAAACTCATTATAATGCATATATACAACATGACCCCATTTAAAAAAAAATGTATTGATTTCAGAGGATGGGAGATAGATAGAAACTTCAATGATGAGAATCATTGATCAGCTGCCTCCTGCACCCCCTTGCTGAGGATTGAGCCTGAAACCTGACCAGGAATCATATCGTGATCTCCTGGTTCATAGATCGATGCTCAACCACTGAGCCCCACCAGCTGGGCCCCATTTTTATCAATACCAAGCACATGAGTTAGCTCTTACTCCTAGACAAAAGTCTGAAATTGCCCAAACTCCTTCGCAGCTAGGTTTCTGGATATGAATTCGTTTCTGCTGATAGGATGTGCTTGCACAATATTTTGAAGGCAGAAGTGGGGCAGAGGCATCTTCCCTCCGTTTGGGCTGTTTGCTGCTGGTGACCATGTTTGCAGAGATGTGGAGGTTTTCTGCAGCGGAATCCAGGCTGTGCACAGGCAGTTGTGCAGAGGCAGTGCCCAGTGACCTGTTTTGTGGGAGCTGGAGGGCACTTGCAGGGGCAGCAGTTTCCTGATCCCTGGGTCACAGCTGTGCCAGAGTGTCCTAGAATTCAGTTGTGGCTGAGGGAGCAGCCCCTCCCGCTGGCCAGGGAGTCTTTCCTGGGGGCCCAGCCTAAGACCCACTCCTCCAGCTTTCCGATGATTTCCCAAGCACCAATTCCCTGTGCTAAATTCTTTCCTGCTTAAAATAGCAAAGATCTAAAAACATTTTGGATCCTCTACTTTCAACGAAAACAATGCTGCACAGACTCAGGTATGAGAAGTGGGTGAGTTGCTGCAGAAGGCTCCCTTCTTTGAGTCTCAGCTTCCTCTTCTGTAGAGGGAGACCAAAGATTATCTGTCCATAGTTACTGAAGACCATGGCAGCTGTGTTTCCCAAAGATGGCCACAACATTTCCCATTCCTCCTGTGGCCTTGCCACTTTCCACCACGTCCTCTCTCTTGAAGCAGGGCTGACCTCTGACACGCTGGTAGCCCCTATACTGGTTGCCCGCAGAATTCCAAGGCCAAGGCCAAAAAGGCATGGGGCTGCAGCCCTGCCCACTCTGAAAAGGTTTCCAGCTCTGGCCCTGCCCACGCCACTCTGGGCTTTGGCTAGAGTGGACCTTGCCCTCCTGGCTCACTTCCCCTCCAGTTGGCGGCCCAGCACCTTGCTGCACACCATGGCTCACCTGCTGGTGCTACTGGGCCCAGCAGGCAGGGTAAGAGCCCAGGTTGGGCCTCGCGCTTCCTGGCTCCTGTGTGCCACCGCCCCCTGTGCCCTGTGGCCCTTATTCCTGCCGCTGCTCTCACCAGGGCCAGATGCCTGGGTGCTGTGTGCAGCCCGTGAGGACTGCTGTGGCCATCAGGAAAGCCTCCCCACCTCATCCCCGACTCTGGCATCCTGATCCTGGGTCCACTTCTGCCAAAGGAGAGCTTTGCCCATGCAGCTGCCAAGACTGAGCACCTCTAAGGTCCTGGACCCCAAATTTCTGCCAGCCAAGTGGTTGGCCACCCGATCAGGGTGTTGGGGGTGACCCGGCCGGATCAGGCTGGTGTCGTAGCCACTGGTTGTTCTGGTCATCCTGGTTCCGCTGTAATGGTCATTGGGTTTATATATATATGTAGATGTCACCTCAATAAATTTACTGAAAATGAAGTAGCTAATCACAGTAGCCCCCAATTTCTAGTCCCAGTCATATAGTCAGTGAAAATAAAAATATAATTCACTGAAAAAAAAAATGCTTCTACAAAAGTTCTGTCGAGAGATAATAGTAGTTTATAACATGAGGCAGTAGTGGAAATGAGGTCAAGTATTTAGATCATGGATAAATTTCAAAATTTGGATCAATAGGACTTATAACTAGAATAGATGTTAAGTACAGAATAAAGAGCAATCAAACATGTGTTGGCATGAACAAACTAGAAGAATGGATTTCAAAATAACAGAAAAAAATAGACTGTAAGAGGAACAGATTTGGAGAGAAGGTAAAGAGTTTTATTTTAAATACTAGAGGCCCGGTGCACAAAAATTTGTTCACTGGCGGGGGAGGGGTGGGGGGTTGTCCCTCAGCCCCACTTGTGGCCTCTCACAGTCTGGGACCCCTCGGGAGATAACCACCTGCTGGCTTAGGCCCACTCCCCAGGTGGCAGATGGCAGGCCCGATCCCTCGGTGCCTGCCCCGCTGCCCCAGGTCGCGCACACTGCAGGGCTGATCCGGGGGTTGGAGCGCTGCCCCGGGTCAAGTCGTACATGGGACGCCCGGGTGGGCCAGCCAATTGCTGCTGCCCCGCCTGGCCGCCCCAGGTCGGGTCGCACACGGACGCCCGCCACCCCAGGTTGCAAATAGCAGGCCCAGATGGCAGCAGGGCAGGCGGGATGGCGCTGTCCCGTCCTGCCTGCAGTAATCAAATTAGCCGTCATCTTTGTTGGCGGTTAATTTGCATATCACACTGACTAGCCAATGGGAGGCGTAGCGAAGGGACAGTCAATTACCATGTTTGTCTATTATTAGATAGGATATTAATTTTGAGACAACTATTACATCTTCATTAGAGATGCTGTGTGTGCGTTTGGATATGAAAGTCTAAAGCAATGGTTCTCAACCTGTGGGTCGCGACCCCTTTGGGGGTCGAACGACCCTTTCACAGGGGTCGCCTAAGACCATCGGAAAACACATATATAATTACATATTATTTTTGTGATTAATCACTATGCTTTAATTATGTTCAATTTGTAACAATGAAATTGGGGGTTACTACAACATGAGGAACTGTATTAAAGGGTCACGGCATTAGGAAGGTTGAGAACCACTGGTCTAAAGGAAGGTGAGAGCATTCATATGGAGATATAAGTTGAATAGTCACTAGAGTACAGACAATATTAAAAGCCAAAAGATGAAATGAAATTGCTGAGGAAATGGGTATAGATAGAGGTGATAACAGGACAGAGAACTAAGCTTGAGGCCACGCAATTATTAAAAATGGTGAATGAGGAGAAACCTGCAAAGGAGACTGAGAAGGGACAGCCAGTGAGGTAAGAGGGAAACCAGGAAAACATGGAATCTCAGAATACAAGAGAAGAATGTATTTCAAATAGGAAAATGCGATAGCCTCTTTTAAGTCTGCCTAATAGGTCAAGTAAGATAAAGATTAGAATCACCATTGAATTTAACAACATGGAAGTCATTCATGATTCTGAAAAAAAAAAAGGCCTGATTTAAATAACTTATGAGAAAGAAAGTATAGGTAACAATTTGGAGTCATTTTTGCTGTAAAGTGGTAGATAAAATAGGTCAATAGCTGAAGGAAATGTGGGGTGTTAAGAGGGGTTTTTTTTCCTTTAAAAACTGAACCATATTTAATCGCTAATAAAACTGCTTTCACAGGGAGGGAAATTAATGATGTGCAGACCAGAGGAAATAATTGCCTTTCAGTACGTGAGAAGGAGCTGTGGGCTAGTGAACTAGTGGAAGTATTGCTATTAGGTGGAAACATGGAAACATCCACATAATCAAGAGGAAAGGCAGAGCAAAAGAGCATGACCATAGGTATGAGTGTGATATGCGTTAGCACAGGGTGGGCAAAAGTAGGTTTACAGTTATTTGTGTGGAAAAGAATACAATAATTAATAAATAATAAGACAAGAATCAATTCTGTTTCACCTACTTAGAATTCTAAGCCTCCTTTGTCTCCAACCTGTATATTGAGGGAACTTTGCATGTTCCTTTCTTGTTGAAACAGGAAGACAAATTATCACCTGTGAATAACAATGGGGGAGAATTGTGAAAGATTTGCAAAGAGAGGTGAAGATATGAAAGTTTTCCCAAAGAATGAGAAAATATGGTATTAATATTATCTGGTGGCACTAAAGGTCCATGGGTAATTAGTATTTGGCTTCCTCAAAGGTTGCAAGTTTGCTGAAAACATACCAAATTAAAAAAGGATGAGTAGTTTCAACGATTGTGCAAGGAAGCGGTTATAATGATGACCCATGGAATCTAAATTGTACATAATGATGGGGACAATTCTATTTTTGCTCAGCTTTTATAGCAATTATTAAGTTTAACAATTTTATTTATTTGGGCACTGCCATGTGCTTATAAACTAGTAAGTTTACTATAGGAGAAGCAGACATTAATAAAAATAATCAAACAAAAGATGTAAGATTACTCTGTGATACGTACTACAAAGGGAAGGTGCATGTTCCTATGAAATCATATAATAAGTGGATTTGAATATTTTGGGAGGCCAGGGACCTCTTAATTTGGGAATTTGGCAATTGGGTTGTGATCTAAAGAATAAGTAGAAAATAACAAGGCAAAAAAGAGGGGGGGTGAGAGAAATGGAGTCCCAGACATAGGAAACAGCAGATGCAAATATCCTGCAGTAGGAAAGTGTGTGGCAGTACAGAGCAACAAAAAGGAAAGCTAGGGCTATGACTGTGAGAAGGGGCAAATTTCAGGATGAGGCTTAAGACATAGATAAAAGCCCTATAATAAAAAGCCTTATAGTTAGGCTCAGTATATAATTTATCATTCCAACTATGCACCTGTGAGTGAAAAGGGATGCTATGGACAATTATGCTAAAAAGATAACAGATAGAAACTGAGACTGCCTTGTACAACCTACTATGTATAACCACCTTACTCATATACTATGTATAGGACTTAATATTAATAGAAAATCATTGAGCATTTTTATGCAGGGAGGTGAGATAAACATATTTGAATTTGAAAAGATCACATTGGCCATAGTGTAGAGATAAAAATTGATAAAATACAAATTAGCTCTCTAAAAATTAATTTAGGCAGACCAGGGACTAATAGAAAGGGGTTAATGGAAATGGAGAGAAAGGATCAATTCAAGATATATTTATGAGACAAAATTGACCCAACTTTGCAAATATGTGGTGTTGGAAGGTGCTCAAGACAGACTACTATCCTTATGGCTTGAATAATTGGATGGGTGGTAGAAATATTACCTTAAATGGGGAATACTGGAAGAGAATAAAATTAGAAGAAAGGTCATAAGTTCAATTTAAAAAGTGTTGAGTTAGGGGTATTCTTGAGACATTCCTAAATACATATATCTACTAGGCATTTGGATATACACGTGTAGCAAATGAGCACAAATTTTATGTTATTTGCTTCTTACATCAAATTAATTTCCAATTATAAGAGTTGGAATTTCCAGAATGCTAAGAAATTTAATATCTACTATCTCTGATATTTCCCTTGACTATAAGGTGTTACTGCCCTCTGCCTCACATATTTAACCTTTTTCTCCCATTCTTCTCCAACACACACACACACACACACACACACACCAAACTCCAGGCAACATCAGATCTCTTATGTCTCTATAGTTATGTCTCTTACAGGATGTCACAGAAGTGGAATTATTGAGTATTTAGCTCTTTCAGATGGGCTTCTTACCTAAAATATGCATTTCATTTTATCCATGATTTTGCATGCCATAATATGGCTCACTCTTCTTTTTTTTAATATTTTTAATTGATTATTTTAGAGAGAGAGGGAAGAGAGGGAGAGAGAGAGAAACATCACTGTGAAAGCAGCATCAATTGGCTGCCTCCTGCATGCCCCCTACCAGGGATCAAGCCCACAACCTGGTCATGTGCCCTGACTGAGAATCAAACCAGCAACCTTTTTGGTGCATGGGATGATGCCCAAGCAATTGAACCACATCAGCCAGGGCTAGCTCACTCTTTTATTAACCATTAAATAATATTACATTATTATGTAACACACATTTATATATTTGTACTGTAAATACATACTACAGATTTGTATTATATATAATTGTAATTTGTATTACAGTACAGATGTATAAAATTGTGTTTATCCATCCATTGAAGAATATATTGTTTGTTTCTAATTTTTGGTAATTATTAATAAAGTCTCTACAAATATTTTTTTAATCTTTATTGTTGAAAGTATTACATAGGTCCTCCTTTTCCCCCCATAAACCTCTTCCAGCACGTTCCTGTTTTCCCCACCACGCGACCCCACCAGGCCCTCACTATCCTATTGTCTGTATCCACGAGTTACGTATATATGCATATAAGTTCATTAGTTGATCTCTTCCCACCCTCCATCCCTGCCTTCCTATGTAGGTTTCTGGATGAACATACATTCTCCGATTCATTAGATAAAACTGCTAGAGACATGATGGCTGGATTGCGTGATATGACTATATTTAGCTTTGTAAGAAACTGCCACTGTCTTCCAGAGTGGCTGTACCAGTTTGCATTCATTCCTACCAGCAATGAATAAGAGTTTCTATTGCTTTGTATCCTTAGAAAGAATGATTTTGTCAATTTGGGGGATGTTACTCTTTCTCATAGATGCTTAGTGAGATCTCAATGTTTTAATTTGCATTTCCCTAATTTCAGATTATGTTAAGCATCCTTTCCTATGCTTCTTTGCTACATGTATATGTCTTTGGTGAGGTAGACACCTTCTTTGCCTGTTTTTAATTGGATTAATTGATTTCCTATTGTTGAGTTTTAAGAGCTCTTTATATATTTTGGACATAAGGCCTTTATCAGATATGTGTTTTGCATGTGTTTTCTCAAAGTCTGTGTTTTGTTTTATCATTCTCTTCGCAGTGTCTTTCAGGGCACGCGTTTGTAATTTTAATAAAGTCCAACCTGCCATTTTTATTTTTTTATTTCATGAACCATGTATTTGATATTGTATCCAAAATATCATCATCAAACTCAAGGTCACCTTCTGTTAGTTTTATGGTTCTAGGTTCAGTTTTTGCAAATGGATGTTCAGTTATTTAGCACCATCTGTTGAAAAGACTTTCCTTTCCCCAATTTTCAAGGAAGTCTTTTTTATTTCTTTTATCAGTATTTTTTAGTTTTTCATGTTCAAGTTTTGTACATTTTTTATATTTACACCTTAGTATTTCATTTTTTAGTGTTATTATAAATAATGTAATTTTAAAATTTAATTTCAAATTATACTTATCAATGCTGTTATACAGGAAGACAATTGACTTTTGTTTATTATCTTTATACCCTTCAACTTGCTATACTTATTAATTCCAGGATTTTTGTACGTACTGTGATATTTCTAGACAGACAATGCATAAAGGCAGTTTAATTTCTCTCTTTCTAATCTGCACACCTTTTAATTATTTTTCTTATCTGTCTGCACTAGCTAAGACTTCTAATAATGTGTTTAATAGGAGTGATCCAATAAGATGTGTTGGCCTTGTGCTTGATCTTTGAGGAAAGGCACCCAGACTCTCAGCATTAAATATGACATTAGCTATGGTGTGTTCAAGCACTGTTTTTCTTTTGTCATTGCCTCAGCTTTTCAGCATATATTTTTTGAAGTGAAAACTGTTTAAAGATTTAAATCTTGACAGCAGTTTAACAAAGGATGGCATGTAAGGTATATGTGTAACAATAGGCTTTATTGGTTATATATTTGTCCCATAATTGCTTTAAAGTAAAAACAAAAACAAAAAAACCTTACCAATTGACCTTTCATTAAATAAATATTGATCATTTAGTAAGTACCAGCTAATATATATTGGGGACATAACATTTGCCAAAACCAATATAACCTCTTTCTTCAAATGTTGCAGTAAATACATAAAAAGGAAATGAGCTCCGTTAGTCTGTGTGTCTGTATGGTTACCAGAGGAATGGAGAGGGTGAGGAGGTAATAAAAAGTAAAGGGGTCAAATATATGGTGAAGGAAGAAGATTTTACTTTGGGAGTAGGGCAACAATGCAATATACAAATGATGTATCACAAATGGTACACTTGAAACCTATATAATTTTATTAACCAATGTCACCCCAATACATTTAATTTTTTAAAAATTCCTCCATGTAAATAAGTATAGATTGAGAGTATTATAATGTTTGGATATATTATAATTGTAAAAAGTCAATTCAAGGAAATAAGCAATTAAAATATAGCCTAAGTGCTTTTGAAGAAGAGATAAGTGCTCAACTACATATGACTTTTCATTTTATAAAACATTGCTAATGATAATAACTACATGGAAAAATCATAAAAATCCAAAAGGAAAAATTTTCATTGCAATAATAAAGATATATGTAATGTTATATTATGCTGAAATACAAAATATATATTAGCAAACCAATGTAGATTAAAATTATATGTTATCATCCCACTAGACTTTATTTAATTACATAGGATGTGTTAAAGAAGCAAGGTAAAGTAATTATATAGATACATAATCTAGATGTATAAAAACAGCTTCAGTTCTGAATTTTATTAGCCAATGTAAAATGAAAGCCAAAACAAATTATATTTCACATTATTAGAAAGGCAAAAAATGACCAACTATACCAAAATATGTATTATTATTTAAGGCTAAAGAGATGTTTCATATATTTTTAAAGGACCAAATGTTTTTCATTGCACATACTGTACTAAATTGCATGTTACTGTTTGAACTATATTTAATGCATATTGGTAAATAGTTGGAATAAGCTTTCAAAAGAGAATAATATTTGAGATATTTTGTGTGTTCATAGAATTTTAAAGATATAAATATATATATAGGTATAAGTAGAGATAGAATTGAGAGAGATGATAGAGATAGAGATAGATAGAGATAGAGATAGTAGAGATGATAGATAGAGATAGGATAGATAGAGATAGAGAGATGAGAGAGAGAAAGAGAGAGAGAGAGAGAATAGAGAGGAGAGAGAGAGAGATTGATGAGCTGATGACTGAAGACCTAATTAGGCCATCACTTAGAATGCTAGGGATATGTAGTTGTTTGAGGCTTCTACACAGAAGTAAATATTAAACAAAATTTGGAAAATGATAATAAACCCATCATTGAGACAAATGGAGTAATATATTAAAGAGTTTAATACATTCCTGGGAATCAACAAAATATTTAACGTAAATGGGATAGTGGTAACTGATCTAGTCAGAAAAGTACAGGATCTTCAGATTATGTAAATCAGTATAAGGCATGGCAGGGAGTTTAGAATTTGTTCTGAATAATAAAGAGTTGAATGAGATTAAGATGATTCATATGTCATAATCTTATTCATATACTCAGACAAATGAATGGAGAATAATAGTAGTGGGAGATGGGGAGAAGAGTGAATACAAGTAAACAAAATATTCCTGGTGAGAGATAATGGTTACTTGCAGTTGGGTGGTGTCAATGAGGACTGAAAAAATTGTTAGAATTTTTAAATGTATGTAAAAAATCACCCTTGTTTCTGTATTTCATAACTACAAGCAGATGATTCCATTAATTGAGCTATGGATTATTGGGGAAATTTTAGGTTTGGAGGTGAGGGAAAGGAGACTCATGAGTTTCAATCTGATACATTGAGTTTAAAATGTTTCTAAGAGATCTGAGAGTTTAAGCAGGCAATTGTACAATTTGAGGGAGTCATCAAGGCTAAAAACATTGTTGAAATAATTTAGCATATAATTGCCACTTAAAGACATTGGAGTGGATGATACCACCTAGAAAAAGAGAGCCTACAAATGAGACTTAAGCTGATTCATATGTCATAATCTTTGCTGTTGGTAATCTAGAAGGAATATTGGAGTGAAGAGTGTTCCAGAAACTAGAAGAAAGTATTTCAATCATGGAGGACTGAACAAATATGTAAAATGTTCCTTAATCACTGAGTAAGTCCGTATAAAAAGTAGCCATTGCATTTAGTCACATAGGAGTTTTTGAGTTTGTATTCCTCAATGAAGGAGAAAGAAGCTTTAATAGAGAATAGAATGGGTTAAAAATGATCATAGAGATAGAGGTTCTTTAAAATGTGTTTATGCATAACTCCCTAAAATTTTTTTTGCTCTAAAGGAAGGGAAATTGATATTAAATGAATGAGGATAAAGAATCAAGAAAGTTTTTTAACGTGTTTTTAAAAAGACATTCTAATTCCCATAATAAAGATTCTATCTAGGCTAGTATACAAATGTCATCTTCAAATATTACTTGCAGTGTTAAGCTGAGTATAAAGAGATTATAATTGAAATTCTTATGTGACAAAATTTGTGAAATATTGAACTATTGTCCTAGGAGATGTGTCGGTAAATATACTGTTCTGAGATATATCTGATATTTTGCTGCCTATGGAGTCTTCTAAGCGTTATTTGAAAGTTAAGAATTTCCATTATGATGTAGTCCCATTTGTTAATTTTCTCCTAAGTTTCTATTGTCCTAGGAGATGTGTCGGTAAACATACTGTTCTGAGATATGTCTGATATTTTGCTGCCTATGGAGTCTTCTAAGATTTTTATGGTTTCCTGTCTTACATTTAGTTCTTTTATCCATTTTGAGTTTATTTTTGTGTATGGTGTAAGTTGGTGGTCTAGTTTCATTTTTTGCATGTATTTGTCCAATTTTCCCAACACCATTTATTGAAGAGACTGTCTTGACTCCATTGATTGCTCTTGCCTCCTTTGTCAAATATTAATTGAGCATAATGGCTTGGGTTGATTTATGGGGTCACTGTTCTGTTCCATTGGTCTAAGTGTCTGTTCTTGTGCTAGTACCAGGCTATTTTGTGAACAGTGGCTTTGTAATATAGCTTGATATCTGGTATTGTGATAGCTTCAACTTTGCTCTTCTTTATCAAGATTGCTGTGGCTATTTGTTTTCATGGTTTTTTTTATTCAATATAAATTTTTGGAGAGTGTGTTCTTGGTCTGTGAAATATGCCATTGGTATTTTAATGGGTATTGCATTGAATCTATTGATTGCTTTGGGTAGTATGGACATTTTAATGATGTTAATTATACCAATCCATGAACATGGTATATCTTCACAGCAAAAGAAACCATCAACAAATAATAAAACCCACTGCATGGGAGAACATATTTGCCAATGTGATATCTGATAAGGGTTTAATCCTTATAATTTATAGGAAACTCAAACCACACGACTTAGCAAAAGTAAGATAAACAATCCAATCAAAAAAATGGGCAAAAGACCTAAGTAGACACTTCTCAAAAGTGAACATACAGAAGGCCAAGAGACATATGAAAACATGCTCAAAGTCACTAATCATCCGAAACATGCAAATCAAAATAACAATGAGGTACCATCTCACACCTGTCAGAATGGTTATCATCAATAAATCAATAAACAACAAGTGCTGGCAAGGATGTGGAGAAAAAGGAACCCTTGTGCACCACTGGTGGGAATACAGACTAGTGCAGCATTGTGGAAAACAGTATGCAGTATCCTCAAAAAATCAAAAATGCAACTCTCATTTGACCCAGTAATTCCACTTCTAGGAATATATCCCAAGAAATCAGAAACACCAATCAAAAGAATGTATAGAATATAAGAAGCGAGATCAAGATGTTGGCTGGCAGGACAGCATTGAGGGTGAGGGTATGAGTGAGTGAGTGAGTGAGTGAGTGAGTGAGTGAAAAGGGTGTGTGTGGACATGTGTGGTGTGTGAGTAAGAGATAGTTAGATCTTGCAAGAGTAATGGGGTCTAGCAGACCAGGCTCTTCTGGATGGGAAGCCCAGGCCATCACTGCGGGCTCTTCCTGGGCTGCAGGGCTCAAGCATGTAGCCCACGCCATCTTGAAGGGGAGAGCAGCTTCCACTAGGAGCCCAGCCTCGCTATCACTCAGACTGGCCTCGTACACTTCCCAGGACCCTGCAACCACCCATCAGAAAAAATATATGCAGCCCTATGTTCATAGCAGCACAATTTACATTAGCTACAATTTGGAAACAGCCTAAGTGCCCATCAGCAGATGAGTGGATTAAAAATGTGGTACATCTACACAATGTAATGCTATGCTGCTGTAAAAAAGAAAGTAATCTTGCCATTCGACACTGCATGGATGGACCTGGAGAGCATTATGCTAAGCAAAATAAGCCTATCAAAGAAGGATAAATATCACATGATCTCACTCATTTGTGGGATATAATGTACAATGTAAACTGATGAACAAAAATAGATTTAGACATAGAAACATCGAACAGAATATCAAATCTCAGAGGGAAGGCAGGCGGGGTAGGAGGAGGATGTTAAGAGATCAACCAAAGGACTTGTATGCCTGCATGTAAGCATAACTGTTGGGGAGCACACGAGACTTGGTTGGAAAGTTTGTAAGGAGGACATTCCAAGAAAGGCTGCCCATCCTGTTTATTGGAATTCTGACTTAGGGGACTGCCAAAGGCAGCACCCCTAATTATTCCTTGACCTTTCCAAACAAGTCTATGCACGTGCAGACCCCCAGGTGTTTACTGGAATCCTTATACTTAATCTGTAGGTGTCCTTGCTTAAAGGACATTGTAGACACATGTGTCCTCCCACTATTACTTACCCTACTTATTGTATCTAAAAGATAAACTTTATTTCAAACTGCTGTTATAATAAAAGCCTAACGAGGCAGTCAATCAGGCTGTCTGGTTCCTTTAGCCAGGCAGTCCCTTTGCTCTCTCTTTCACAGCAAATGTTGTGTCGGAGTAATCCATTCATCCATCACTCAGGGTCTGCTGGTCAGCCCTGGTACATAACCAATGGATACAGACAGTGGGGGGGGGGGGGGGGGGGGGGGGCGGTGAGGGCATGTGCTGGGGTTGGGAGCGACTGGGGAAGGACAATGGGGGGAAAAAGGAGACATATGTAATACTTTCAACAATAAAGAATTTAAATTAAAAAAGAAAGAATTTCCATTCCTAAATATTGGCTAAAATCTATTGTAAAATGAGGTTTCAAGAGTACTAAGACTTCTGTTTATAATAAGATTAATTCTCACTCAAAATCAAAGTTATACATTTTAATGTGTGAATACACCTAAAGGAAAGGAGAAATATGGTTATACTCAATCAATCTACCTTCCTAAATCACTAAGACTCATAAATCCTTCAGTATTCTAAAAAATCATAAATCTGTAATAATAATGAGTCTATAATTGCTGTACAAAAATGGATCAATCAAAAGAAATAATATTTTGGCAATAAGCAATAAAAATGATCAATGCAACCATATTAGAGGCTTGGTGCATGGGATTTGTGCACTGGTGGGGGGGCGTGGCCTGTGGGGATCTGCCCGCTGTGAGAGTGCCACTCATCCCAGTCAGCTAAGCAGCTGTGGACCCGCCCTCTGAGCGGCTGCTCCCTGGTCCGGCATCTTCAGTGGAGCCGGAGCACTCGTCTCTCCAGGGGACCAGGTCAGGGCCAGGCCCAGGGACAATAGCACTGAGAGGCAGGAGAGTAGGCCTCAGTCTCATGGTAGCCATGAACCCACCTCCCAGCCTCCGGGGTCAGCTCTGTGAGCCGGGTGGCAGTGCTGCACGGCCTGCGGGCATCCTGAGGAGGCAGCAGGGAGTGAGGAGGAGGAGCCTGGGGCGAAGAGGTGATGATTGCAGCCCGGGTTCCTGCCCATCAGCCTGGGGTTTGCAGCAGGAGCAGCTGCTCATCCCAGTCAGCTGAGTGGGGCTCCCACTGTGGTAGCACACTGACCACCAGAGGGCAGCTCCTGTGTTGAGCATCTGCTCCCTGGTGCTCAGTGCATGTCATAGCGAATGGTCAACTGGTCGTTCCGCCATTCAGTCGCTGGGCTTTTATTATATAGGATATGTAAATAACAAACAAACTTTAAATAAAATACAAATCTGCCAAATGCTAATGAAATAAAGAATATGAAAAATGAAGACAGAGAATAATGCATATATGAGGATTTCTAAGGAGGAAACTATTAAATTAATGTGTGTGGAAATTTAATTTTTAAATGTTCTTTTTATTTACCTACTTAGGATATGCAATTTTATTCCCTATTAATCAAATGGAAACCTTAGGAGAGTTGAAGAAGAGCTAAAGGAGTTCATCACCACCAAACCAGTATTATATGAAATGCTGAAGGGTATTATTTAAGAAGAGAAAGAAGAAGAAAAAGGTAAAGATAAAAAAATATGAACATAAAAGTGACAACAAATACATATCTATCAACAAGTAAATCTAAAGATCAAATGAATAAAAAATCTAATGAACAGAATAAACTGGTGAATGGAATAGAATCAGGGGCATGGAAATGGAACAGACTGACAAGTCTCAGAGGGAAGGAAGTGTGTGTGTGTGGGGGGGGGCAGGAAGATATTAGACAAAGATCCTATATGCATGTATGTAGTACGTATGGACACAGACCATAGGGTGGTGAGGGCCTGGGGTGGGGTGGGAACCAGGTGGAGGGGGGCTATGGGAGGAAAAAAGAGGGACATCTGTAATAATCTCAACAATAAAGATTAATTTAAAAAATAAAATAAAAATAAATTAAGCCACAAGAAAAAAATTGAGGTAAACTGGGTTGAAAAGTCAATAAATATGAAGGAGTAAGTTGTAAGCTTAGAAAGAATAAAATAAATTAGAAAGGTAAAATATGATAACTTTGACAACAAAAATAATATATACTAGGATAAAAATATATATTAAATACTTTGTTACACTGAGTAAATGTGATAAGAATATTAAATAAAAAAGAATATTAAATAATATCTATGTAAATTGATATAAAACACTTAAAGACAAATGATAAAATAAGCTTTTTATTTACTTACTTACTTATTTACTTATTTTAGAGAGAGAGGAAAGGACAGGGATAGAGAGAGAGAAACATCAATGAGAGAGAACACTGCCTCCTGCATGCCCCCCACTGGGAATTGGTGGGATTGATCCTGCAACCGGGCATGTACCCTGAAGGGGAATCAAACCAGAGACCTCTTGTTTCATGGGTTGATGCTCAACCACTGAACAACACTGGCCAGGCAAAGAAACTTTTTGGATGATAAATGGAACTAACCATATAATATGTGAATTAAAATAACAATGAAACAATATTGACTACTGCATAGCAAACAAAAATGATAGAGCCACATTTTTGAAACATTACAGTAAAATTAATACATTAATAGATACTGAAATATGATCAAAATATACTTTTTGAAAACAAATACAATATTTACAGACAACAAAAATACTCATAATATTTAAATTAGCAATTTTTAAATTTTCTAATAGAACAATAGATGTTAAATATTAAAACTTTAATTCTAATATTACATGTCCTATGTTATTTAAGATTGGTATTTATTGATGTTAACTTTGTGATCTAATATCATACATGACCATTTTTTATAAATATTTTATGTGACTTTTAAAAAATGTGAATTCTCTGTTTTGGGGCATAGAATTTCATATCTACTGACAGATCAATTTTATTAATGTTACTCCTTTTCTCCACAAATTACTTTTTTATCATTTGTTCTCTCAATTTCTGATGGAGATATATTAAATTCTTCTACTTGGTTTTTTTAAATAATTTTCCTTCTAATTTAAACAGTTTTCCTCTTCTATCTCCCATCACTTTGTTGTTAGGTACATAAAAGTTTGGGGTTTTTTGTGGTTTTTTTTGTTTTGTTTTGTTTTGTTTTTTATCTCTTATCACTCCATTTAGTATTTTGCCATGAATTCCCTTTCAAATAATGCTGTTATGGATATAGGGATGCATATATCTTTTTTGATTTGTATTTTGGAATTCTTAGGATATCTTCTTCTATATCATAAAAGGCCTGGATCATGACCAAGCAAGCAGCAGCTCTCGGGGCCGGTGGGGCGGGGCGTGAGCTAGAAGCAGCGATGGGTGGGGCGGCCAGCTGAGGCAAGCGGAAGGGAGCTATTTGCCCACGATTTCGTGCACACTGCGCTTCTAATATTTCCAGAAATGGGATCACTGGGTCAAAGGGCAGCTTCATTTTTAATTTTTTGAGGAGGCTCCATACTATTTTCCACAGTGGCTGCACCAGTGGCTGCATTCCCACCAACAGTACATGAGGGTTCCTTTTACTCCACCTCCTTATCATCATCACTTGTTTGTTGATTTATTGATTATAACCAATCTGGCAGGTGTTTTAATTTGCATCTGTCTGAGGTTTGATGATTAGTGACATTGAACATTTTTTTAATATATCTATTCCGTCTGTATGTCCTCTTTGAAAAAATAATCTATTCAGGTCCTTTGCTTAATTACATTGTTTGTCTCCCTGGTGTTGAGTTGTGTAAGTTTTTCATATATTTTGGAAATTAACCCCATATCAGATGTATCATTGGCAAATATGTTCTCCCATACAGTGGGCTCTCTTTTTATTTTGTTGATGGTTTTTTTGGTTGGCAGAAGCTTTTTAGTTTGATGTAGTCTCATTTGTTTTTGTTTTTTAGTTTGTTTTCCTTATCCTAGGATGATAAATCAGCAAAAATATTGCTCTATGAGATGTCTGAGATCTTACTGCCTATGTTTATTCTGGGGTTTTTATGGTTTGGGGACTTACATTTATATATTTTATCTAATTTGAGTTTATTGTTGTGTGTGGTGTAAGTTGGTGGTCTAGTTTCATTTTTTTTACATATACCTATCCAATTTTAATTAATTTTTATAGGGCCCTTACATTTCGTTTTTTTGTTGTCTGTTGGCATTTTATTAAACTGCTGGGGTTTTTTATATTTAATAGTTGAGTTAAAGCTACTTAGTGTATCAAGATATATTTGGATACACATTGCCATTTTACTATTTTCTATTCAAAATGCTTTTTCTTTTCTTTTCATATTCTTGTGCCTTCTTGTATTTGTCATGAATAACATATTCTATTTCTTTCCTTTCTTAAATTTTGGACATTTTATAGTTAATCTCTGTTCTCCTATTGGTTGTCCTTAACATTTTTAACATTACTGGAGTTCATGAGTACCTGAATTTTTATTCATAACTAGACAAAAGTTTAACATTCATTCAGTTATCCTTGCTCTATTTTCTTTCTCTAATTTAATGCTGATATTATCTAGGCTCCATATTAAAAATAGTATTACATTTTTATAATCAATACATTGTATTTCATTGAATTTAATAACTTTATTATTAGTTACTTGATTCCACTTATTGCTCTTGTATTCATTTTGATATTTAATACTTTAATGAATATTTACTAGCATTTATCTTGTCCTCTAGTAATGCTTTCAGAATAAGTCTCTAACATATATATATATTATGATAATTTTAATCTCTAAAATTTTCTTTATTTTGACCTCACACTTGAAAGGTATGGTGGATATATACTTTAAGTTAGTTTTATTCATCACTTTGACAATATATTTCATTACATTATGAGACAAACCTGATGAAGCCACTGGACACAGTCATGCCATCCCCATAATCTAATTTAGGAGAAGGACAAAATTCCCCATAATCCAACTCAGGAAAAGAAAAAGGAAAATCTCCCAGGAAGGCAGCAGAAAACATTCCCAGGAAAATAACTGTAATATAGACCTAAAACAAAGTAATTCAGATAAAAGAAAATTGGGATTCCCAAAGGGAATGTTTTCAAGGGGGGAAAAGGGATCCATTGTTATGGGTTGAATTGTGACACCTCCCTCTCCAAACAAAAATTATGTTAAAGTCCTCTCCCCCAGTACCTCAGAATGTGACCTAATTTGGAAAGACTGGTTGCAGATGCAGTCAGTTAAAATGTGGTCACACCAAGGTAGGATGGGTGGTTAATCCAATATGACAGGTGTCATTCTAAGAAGAGAAGACAGAAAGACAGGAGGTGGGGAGTTGAGTAGGAGACTGCCATGTGAGGACAGAGGCAGAGATTGAAGTGCTTCTACTGCAAGGCAAGAATCCAGCATCGCTGCCAACTGCCAGAAGCTGGGAAGAGGCAAGAAGATTCTCCCTATAGGTTTCAGAGGGACCAGGGCCTGCTGACACCTTGATTTCTAGACACCAGACTTCTAGACTCCAGGCAGCACATTTCTGCCATTTTAAACCATGCAGTTTGCGATAATTTGTTATGGATGGCAATCCTAGGAAGCTCATGCCTCCATCAGCTACATGATTGGAATAGACCATGTAGGAAAATTATACTAAGAAGCTGTTGGAAGTTATGTAAAATGTTAACTAGGTACACAAAAAAATGAATAAATAAAAAAACCACAATTATTAGCTAAACCAATAAGAAAGTTATAAAAATCATTATCACATCACACTAAAATGTTTAGCTATGAATAATATTTGCAAAGGCATAATAACATAAGCATTCAATATTAGCAAAAACTTAATATAATCACTGTTGGATAGTAGGGAATAAAAAAAAAAGAAAAGCACTGCCAATTATCTAAACACTCATCTATAATTACAGCAAATGAATAATTTTTAAAAAATTAATGAATCAAAAGACAGGAGTACATGCATATCATTTATATATGGAAACAATGAAATAACCAAAATTCTGAGTCAATATTCCAGATAATGTGGGGGTTAAGGAATGGTATAAAGAGGTCATCACAGGATCCCTGTTTTTTTTTTTAATTTTTTGTTTATATTGATTTAAAAAACTATGTTACTTGATAAAAGTAAAATAAAATATATAAAAATTTGTAGCATGTTTAATAAAAAATAAACAAATGGAGAATAAAATAGGATTCTTAAAAATAAAAACATGATACTATTATAGAATAGAAAATGAGACAAAACTTCCCCAAATCTTCCAAAAGATAGAATAGAATAACTAAAAAATTTTAAGTTAAATAATAAGAAACAACTATGATTATTTCTAGAAGTTCATCATAAAACAATCCAGAAGAAATATAAAACAAATAAAAGGTAGAAGAATAAAAATCTAAAGCTATCACAGATGTCAAAACATATAAGACCCATTTTGAACTGTTGTTTTTCAAATCTATCTACAGAAAGGCTCCATTCTCCCACACACAACACCATAATCTAACCTTGTTGTTTGTTTTGTTTTGTTTTAATTTTTGAAACTCTCCAAGCTCTATTTCTCCTCCTGGATTTTTTTTTCTGTGTTTTTGTTTGTTTATTTTGCGATGCCTGAAAACTTAACTCTGACTCAGCTTAGGTCTTAGTTTTCATGCTTCTTTTCTCTGAAAACTTTCACTGCTACCTTCTCACTCTTCTTTTGTGTAGGGGGTTCCTCTCGGCAATCCCAGAACCCTGTCTGACACCCCTATTTTAGCACTTATTAAGCTGTCATGTTCATTCTATTTCTATATATCCTAACCTCTGACTGTAATCCTCACAAAGGCAAATATGTGTCCATATTCTATGTCATGATGGGTTTTACATATTTTGTTTTCATTAAAAAAACAAATATTCTAGAAAATTATATAAGACATTGACATAATAGACATAAAATAAAATAAAAAATTCCTTATATAATGCTGTTCTAATGTACTCATGTTTTGCTTCTAATTCCAGATGTGAGAACAGCGTGGGATATATATATATATATTTATATGCCTAAGCTCCCGACTAATGACCGAACAACCGGTCGATCTGGTTGCTATGACGTGCACTGACCATCAGGGGTCAGATGCTCAATGCAGGAGCTGCCCCCTGGTGGTCAGTGCACTCTCACAGCAGGAGCACTGCTCAGCTGACCCATGGGCACCAGACGCAGGGCTCATGGCTGTCGAGGACCACACTGCGGGGCGAGCTCCTCCCAATCAGGACTGATTGGGTGCAAGCCCGTGGCAAGCCCAGTGGGGCTGGGATGAGCAGGAGCAGCAGGCAGGAGCGGCAGTCCGACATCCCCTGAGGGGTTCCAGATTGTGACAAGGCACAGGCCAGGCTGAGGGACCCACCGGTGCACAAATCCATGCACCAGGCCTCTAGTTTGTATATATTCATAGCTCTGTCTGAGGGTCCAATGTTTTGCTTGAAATTTAATGTCCAGTAATGTTTAATTTTTATAAGATTTCTAATAGTACCCTAGTATTTTTAACTTCTTACATAGATAACATCATAATCATTTGGTAACTGCTAAAGGGTATATTTTCTATATCATTCCTCATTTTTAAATGAGTAGTTCATTTATATACATTTAAAAGTAACACATATATTTTATTTTCTGATTTTAAAGCTATAATATGCATGCTCTATTACTGAGAAAAAAATATCAGATGTGATATTATCACATATAGCTGAATCACTTTTAGAGTCTTATTTTTCAACCCATAGAGTAAATTATTTTAAATTTTTGTTGTAATTTACACACCTAATTTATTTTTGTTAATTATTTAACCATTGTACCAAATACCTTTAAAAAACACATATAGGAAGCATCATTATTATGAAGCATCATCATTATTTTTATTTGAGCTGATGATAATTAACATTTTCATATATATTTATTTGAACAAAATGATATGTAACAAATATAATATGTATTTTTGAATTTCTGCCAGGCTTTTTCAGTCTAGTAAACCAGATTTTAATTCAGATGGAGTTCTTAGAATGTCTGCTTGCCACCAGGGAATGGTACCCATGGGGATTCTACAGATATTCTGAAAGATTGATAGAATGATAAAGTACTCTGAGAATCTCAGAAAACACTTTTTGATGGAAATAAAAATAAAAAGGTAAACAAATAATACCCATTTTGAAAAAAGGAAAGCATTATTGAGAATGCATTTACATATAAGCAAGTACAATCTACCCCAATTATCTAGCATTCTTTAGAATCACTATTTGGAAAGTTAAAAAATTATTCAAAAGTGAAGAGTATAAAAATTCAGGACTCCTTCTTCATTGACATGTTTTTATAATTACCATCTTCATTTACCTTAACATTCTGAAAATGTGTTGCTCATAGTTTAAACTGGTCCCTAACATAAACATAGACTTTTTTTTTTCCTAATCTTTAAAAAAGTTTTTTAAATTATGGTTGACATACAATATTATATTAATTTCAGGTGTACACCCAAGTAATTAGACATTTTAAAACTTACTAAGAGATCATCTTGATAAATCTCATACCCATCTGACACCATACATAGTTAATAAAATATTATTGTCTTTACTCCCTATGCTATACTTTACATCTCCATGACTATTCTGTAACAATCAATTTGTACTTCTTAATCCCATCAACTTTTTAATCAGTCTCCTCTAGCCCCCTCTCATCTGGCAACCATTAAAATGTTCTCTGTAAGTATGACTCTGTTTCTATCCTGCTTGTTCATTTATTTTGATTTTTAGATTCAATTGTTGATAGATATGTATTTATTGTGATTTTATTGTTCATATTTTTTATCTTTGTTCTTCAGCTGCTTGAAGAAGACTCTTTAGAATTTCATGTAATATTGGTTTGGTGGTGATGAGCTCTTTTAGACTTTTCTTGTATGGAAAGCTCTTTATATGTTTTTCTATTCTAAATGATAGCTTTGCTGGGTAGAGTAATGGTTGTTGGTCATTGCTTTTTATCACCTTGAATATTTCTTGCCACAACCTCCTGGGTTGCAAAGTTTCTGTTGAAAAACCAGCTGACAGTCTTATGGGAGCTCTCTTTTAGGTAACTAACTGCTTTTATCGTGTTGCCTTTAAGATATTCTCTTTGTTCTTAGCCTTTTACACTTTAATTATAATGTGTCTTGGTCTGAGTCTCTTTGGGTTCATCTTGTATATGCACATTATGGAGGTGCTAGAAGACCAGAGAGAGCAAAAATTTGAAAACCTATATGGAAAAAATAATGACAGCAAACTTCCCTAACCTGGTGAAGGAAATAGAAATACAAGTCCAGGAAGTGCAGAGCATTCTAAACAAGATGGACATAGAATTTTAAGGAAAAAGTATTTTAGAAATTGAATATATTTTCAATTATTTTATTTTAAGATCACTTCTATCAGAATAAACAAGAGTTTATTTAGTGTAGTCATGAAATTAGTTTTCTATAGACTTATAGGTAATATTGATATACTGGATTTACATATCTAGAAGTATTACCTTCTAAATATTTTAGTTTATTTCAAATAAATACTGGTAATACAATTGTTTCAAGACACACATATTCAATATTCCTTAAGATTTAGGTTTATCAATTATAAATAATTTTATAAACAATAAATCTATATTATCTCTTTATCTATACTTAATAAATACTGTGGGATACATTAATACTATGAAATTTTCCCAATTTTAAATGTAAATATATCAAATAATTTTGTAAGCTATCTCTCCATAGAAAACTCTGACTAAAACAAGTCATTTTAAATGTTATGCATATTCAGATTACCAAGGTTTATTGCAGCTCTCTGTTACTGCCATTATTTTATCTTATGGTATTAGAAGAAAAAGGCAAAAATTTCAGATTCTTAAATGTGCTTCTAGCCCTTGTGTACTTATCTGAAAGTCAGTGTACAAGTTGACTGCTTCATATATATAGTGGTCCCTTTTCTTTTGAATGCATCTGACCTCCATCTTCCTTTGCAAATTCAGACCTTTACTCAATCCTCTTTTATGTTTTACAAGAGGCCCATTGCATGACATTTTTGCACTGGTGAGCGGGGGCTCTCAGTCCGGCCTGAGCCCTCTCGCAGTCCGGGACCCCTTGGGGGATGTCCGCCTGCCTGCTTAGTCCCAATCCCCCCAGGGAACAGGCCTAAACCAGCAGTCAGACATCCCCTGAGGGGTCCTAAGTGCTGCTGCAGAGGTGGGAGAGGCTCCCACCACCACCACTGTGCTTGCCAGCTGTGAGCCAGCTTCTGGCTGAGCATCACTCCCCCTGTGGGAGCACACTGACCACCAAGAGCAGCTCCTGAATTGAGTGTCTGCCATCTGGTGGTCAGTGCACATCATAGCAATTGGTCGTTCTGCCATTCAGTCGATTCGCATATTAGGGTTTTATTATATTGTCACAGATTATCTCTGCTTATGTTGTAAATTTGTTGGTGATTTTACTCATGGTTTTGTACTTTTGTTCTTTGCTTCAGGTAGAATAACCCCCTTGAGTATTTCCTTTAATGGAGGTCTTCTGGAGATGATTTCATTCATATGTGGGATATAAAACTGAAACTCAAATGCAGACAATAGTATGGTAGTTGCCAGAGGGAAGGGGGTGGGAGTAGCAAAGGGTGAAGGGGGAAAATATATAGTAACGAAGATGATTTGACTTTGGGTGATGGGTACACAAAGCAATATACAGGCCATGTATCATAGAAATGTACACTTGAAACCTATATCATCCTATTAAGCAATGTCACCCCAATAAATTTAATTTAAAAAAATAAATAAAATTTAACATTATAAAAAAATGGACTCCTTCAAATGAACCACTCAGAAAGAAACAGGGACTAACTCCAAATAATAAAAGGTCAAATTCTGTCAAGAAAATGTATTTATTACTCTATTATTTTAAAACTTTCAATTTAGAAGAGCCTGTGACATGCCAAATGCAAAATCTGAGAGCTTCTGTCAGAAGCACAGTGGTGAACTGTGACTTCAACTCAACCTATGTATAAAGAGAAACTGACATTGCAACCTTATCCTCTTCCCTGACAGGATGCAACATTTTGAAAATGCTTGAAACACCCAGTGCAACACTGATATATATCAGTGAGAAATGTTGAATTATTGGAAAACTTCATTTTCTTTTTACTGTGGGATTTTAGTTAAATGCCCATTAATTTCAAGATTTTGCTTATTAGACTACTTCTGAATTATAAAAAATACTTTAACTTAAAATCCATATCCATTTAAATGACCTGGCTAATTTATCTGCGGTTAGGATAGTGCTTCTCATTTTTCAAATCTATTATTTTTTTGTTGTTGTTTCCACACAGTTTGCTTTCCTCAGGATCTATAATGTCCCAAAAAGTCCCTTAGCATTAATTTATAGGAGAACTTCAGCCAGTTTTGCCATTCTCTACTCTTTTTGGACATTTTTGTATGCAACATGTCAATGGGCTATATTTAGAATGATGTTCATTATTAGATAGATTTTCAATATCATTTTGCTCTTTAGTCAGTGGTATTTGTTAATATCGATATTAACCAGGTTCACATCAAAATATAAACGCTTTAACAAAAGGCAATTGGAAAATAATGAGCTGTAATTGTTTGTGTGTGTGCTTTCAAGGATAATCCCTTATTTAATAAAGGTTATCAATTGATCACACACATCAAGAATTTAAATGTGCTGATTAATCCTACTTCCTTCCCTGCTATGACATGCAAATCATGAGTAGCCCAAATGTTCAGGCCTCTCTAACCTGTGAATAAATACAAAGTCATGTTTCCATACTTACAAACTTTTTGTTTCCTACTTATTATTGCTGCATCTCAAATTTCTCAGCAAAACAGAAAGCTGTCTTGTTATTACTGGGAGTCTACAAAAGAACATGTCCCTTGTTTTTATAATGCAGTATGCCCCCTGTAATTGCTACTCTGAGTCTTATTTTGCTGCTACCCCAGGTCCGCCTGCCCATTGTCCATTGCCCCATAAATCATCCTTAGGGGTGGCCTCTTTCTATCTGCCAATTTAGTTTCTGAAGAGAACATTAATATTCTTGCCAGACATATTTTTCTCAGTACTCCAAAATGCCCCTTCTCTGTGATACAATTATATAGTACAGGGTTCTGAATAGAGGCTGGAAAAAAATGGTTATCTTCTCAACTCTGAGCCGAAAGTACTTATATGTGCCTCACACCATAGTATTTGAGCCCCAAAATTCTAGAAATTCCTCATGAAAGTTGTTCTGACTCTTTCTCTCAGCTGTTCATCTCTTGCAAGTAACTCTCAAAAGTAAAAATCAACAACAAAAACCACCCATGAATAAAAATCAACAGCAAAAGCCTCTCGTGACCTCACTGCAGAAATAAACTATCTTCATTCAAGCACACACAATAATGTATTTCTCCCACTTTCTCTCTCCACCTCATATACAAATTAAGGAACCATCCTCAGACATCTATCCCCAGCACATCTACCCCTACCAATAGAGTACGTTACCTCTGGCATACATATTAACTTCTGGCTAACTGTTTCTCTACCTAACTAAATCCGAAATCCATTAGGGTGATTTGCCTAAAATGAGGCAGCACCCTGCCCCAAATATAAATTGTAGTATCCACCTCTAAAGACAAAAGAGAAAAACAACTTTTAAATGATTACTGTGACTACCTAGTGTGTAAACAGTAGGCTATAGTATACAGTGTCCCACTGCATGTAAAAGTCAAATGGCCTCATGAAGTTTGCAACAGTGTCATTGTCTATGACTGTATCTGGTTCAAGTCAAGAAGTCTATCAAACATGTTTACACTTGAATTAGTAAAGCACTCGTTCAAATTATGTGTTGGAAATTGTTGTTTTGGAAGACAATATACCTAACAACTTGATTTTTTTTTCAGGATTATACTAAAGAAATAAAATGACATTTATCAAATATTTCAGCATGCATCAAACACTATGCTAATGGCTTCACAATGTTATGAAAAATTCCGATCAGAATGAATTTAAGGATTTGCAGGATGTGACATTCAGGGGTATGAGAAATTGGAAGTTGTTAGCACACATGAAGTAGGAGCAACACATATAGAGTAACCATAGAAACCAACAGAAAAAAAGCATGAATGTGAACTTGTGATTGTTGCCTCTAACTCAACTGTACTATCAGTGAACTTACTAAGCCTAATATTGACCACAGACCTTTTGTGATTGTTTTTGACTTAGTAAATCCCAAACCAGCTCCCTTCCTTGAAGCATCATCTCACAAGGCCTTACCTTGAACTACTGACTTCAGTTTGCCCCACAGATCACTGATGTGCCATTTTTAAGTCCTTCCTCTCTGTGTTTCATTTCAGATAGGTTCTATTTCTATTTCACTAGCCTTTTCTTCTACACTATCTAATTAGCCATTAGTTATATCTGGTGTATGTTTTATCTCACACATTGTAGTTATTCCTCTTTAAAGGTTCAATTTGAATGGTGTTTAAAGCTTCTATTTCTCTACTTGACATATTCAATCATTCCTCAACATTCATTTATTTATTATTTATTGTTAACTCTCACCCAAGGATATTTTTTCATTTATTTTAGAAAGAGTGGAAAGGAGAGAGGGAGGAGAGAGAGAGAGAGAGAGAGAGAGATGAGAGAGACATATCAATTGGTTGCCTCCCTCATACACCCCAACCAGGGCCAGGAATGGAACCTGCAACCCAGGTGTGTGTCCTTGACTGAGATCAAACCCAAGACCCTTTGGTGTGTGGGATGATTCTCTAACCACTGGACAGGGCTCCTCAATCTTCTTGAACATATAAAATGCAGTCATACTGTTTCAAAGGCCTTTTCTACTAATGCTTTTACTGTCATCAGTTTTAATTGACAAATGTTTCTCCATGTGAGGATTATAAACTTTTGCCTTGTTTTTTGAGTGCCTACAATTTTTCATTGGATGTTAGAAATTACAAATTTTGCTTTGTTAGGTGCTGTTTGTATATAAATATTCTCAACTTTATTATGAGATACAATTAAGTTACTTGGAAACAGTATGTTTGATTATCCTCTTCAGGGCCTTGCTTTACTGTTCCCCACTGCTGAGTGTTCTACAGTATGCCCCACAAATAATTAAGTTTCCCACTCTGACTTCTGGATAAAGGCACTAATTCTGACCATGTGTGAGCTTTGGGGATTGTCTCCTCTAATCCTTTTTGGCAATTCTCTCCCACTTTAGGTAGTTTCCTCAGAAGTGTGTCCTGATCAGTTCTCAACTGAGTACATACATGGTATTTGCATCTCTGTAGTTGTCTCTCTGCAACTCTCTCTTTCCTGGTGCTCTGCCCTCCAAACTCTAGGCATCTTGGCCTTCCCAGACTCCCACCTAAATCTCTCACACTCAGGGAGGCTAGCAGGCCCCATCTTGTTTACTTTCTCTGTGCCAACATTTAATATCTCTCTTCAGGCAGTAACCTGAGAAATTGCAATACTCATCTGATTTGTATTCCATCTCTGAGAGGTCATGGTTCTTTGTTGCCTATTTTTAATGTCGTAAAAACCATTGTTTCATGTATTTTCATTTTGTAATTGTTTTATGCAGTGTTATAGACTGAATTAATTTATTGAAATCTAATACTCAATGTGGCTATATCTGGATATGATTTCTAAGGCAATATTTAAGGTTAAATGAGGTCCTAACAGTGGGGCCCTGATCTGATAAGATTGGTGTCTTTAGAAGAAGAAACACCAGAGTGCTCACTCTCTTTTCTCTACTTTTCTCTCCTCTTCTCTCCTCACAGGTGCACAAAGGAAAGAACACAGGGAGAAGATAGCCATCTACAAGCCAGAAAGAGAGCCCTTGTCAAAAACTAAATCTGCTGACATCTTGATATTGGACTTCTGGCCTCCAGAACTGTGAAAAAGTCATCTTTTGTTCTTTAAACCGCTTGATTTGTGGTATTTTGATACAGCAACACAAGCAGACCAATATAAGCAGGTAGATAAACCCTGTCCCTGCTGCTCTATCTTGGCTGAAAGCAGACATCCTGGTTAAGTATTTCTAATCATGCACTCAGCACACTAAATTCAAAGGCGTTAGTGATACAGAGAACATGGAAGTGAAAGCATGGAGCTATATCAACAAGGTCCAGTAATGGTAATGATAGTGCCATTCATTGAGCATTTAATTATGTATTAAGTACAGTGCTAAGTGCTGTAATTTCATTATACCATTTGTTTCTCTTAAAAAATCAATAAAGAAGTCTAGAATTTCTTCTATTCAGAATAACACCAACTCTCCCTAGACCTCTAAACCACAAAAGGCAGTAGTGAGAAGGGATCTTGAGAGTTTTGTATGCCGTAGTCATCTGGCAAAATCCTGATTCTTGTTCTTCTTATCTCTCATTCTTGACATCAGAAATCTTCTTTGAAACATATGGACTAGTCTCATTAGGTATCCAATTCACCAAAGAATTGCAATTTATAAAAAGCAAGTAAATATGTACATAGAAGATGTGAAAGAGAGTGGATCAGAAGAAAATAGAAGAGAAAATGTTTGAAAATGTTCCAAAGGTCATGAAAGACATCAAGCCAATGATTCAAATGCTCTGAAAGTCCCAAAGAGGATAAATACAACAACAAAACAAAACAACAACAACAACAACAGTCTAAGAAGAAATACAGTGAAACTGCTAAAAAACAAAAAAGAAAATGTTGAAGCACCAAGAGAAATTGATATATACCTTCATAGGGTAAACAATAAGACAGCAAGTTTCTCAATATAAATTATGACAGCCAAGAGATAATGGAATGGAACTTTATACTAAAGAAAGAAAATAAATACCAATCTAAAAAGTCCATGATCAATAATATAATCTTCAAAACTATAGGTAAAAAAATAAATATTCGATGTTTCTCTCTCATCGACATTTCTAACTCTCTATCCCTCTCCCTTCCTCTCTGTGGAGAATCAATAAAATATATTTTAAAATATATATATTTTGAGACAAATAAAAGGTTAAATTTTTTTTCCAAGTAACTTGACTTTAAAACAAACAAAAATTAACTGAAGTGAATTCTTCAGGGAAAAAGAAAATTATACAGAAGAAAATGAGAAAACAAAGTAAGGAAGGAATAGCATAAATAATGATAAATGAGTAAATATAGAAAAATATCAATAGGTATGTATTGATCATATTTATATATTGGACCTCTATTCTGGGATGAATACCCATGTAACAAATTTTTATCTCAGCATATCCTGTTTTAAACCTAATATACCTCCAACGTAATATGTGCAAAATTGAAAGCATGGTCTTCCAACACGATTGCTTCTTTCATAGTTGTCATTAAATTGGTAAATAGCAACTTTACCTATCCAATTATTCAGGTTAAATATCTTCTAGTGAACTTTTTATGCCTTTAAATTTTTTTTCACATCTATATCCAAACTTTCAAAAAATTATTCTTCTCACTATTGCAAGAATCAAATGACACCACCTCCACTTGTTACCATTGACTAAATAAAATATTCAATATATATCTATATATATAAAAGCCTAATATGCAAATTTCCCCTTGGGTGTTCGACCAGGAGACCAGGAGTTGATTGCTCACTATGACGTTCATTGAGCACCAGGGGGTGGCATGGAATGAAGGAAGGCCCTGGCAGCAGCCAAGGGAAGGGTGGCCCCAGTGGCAGCTGGGGAAGAAAGGCCCTGGCCAGTAGCCGGGAGGCCCCGATTGGCCCTGATCACCAACCAGGCCTAGGGACCCTACCCATGCATGAATTTTGTGCACTGGGTCTCTAGTATGTGTGTGTGTATATATCATTGTCAAAATACCATTCTTTAAATTATTTATATTTTCACAGTGATTTGAGAAGACATCTTAAAACAATCTATATAATAAAATAAGTTTTACACATTTTCGTGTGAAATGCTTTCTAGATGAGAGGTGAGGTACCTATTAGGAAGAAGCACACTAAACTTTTCCTTATCTTTGGGCATACCTATGACTGTTTGTTGCCCTGAGAACTTCAAAGCACATGTGTATCAGGGTAAAATATATTTTGAAATCATTGGAAAATAATTTATAAATTATAAAAAAGAATCCATTCTTGTTTTTGACATGTTAGTGAGTACATCACATGATTTAATTTATCAATAAGAATAGATAGTGAAATAAATATTTTAAATAAGCTGCATAGTAACACTTATCATATATCCCCAAAATAAATATACAAAACTTAATACTTATTAAAATGTAAATTGTTCAACAGAGTAGTGACAAGCTTGTTTCTATGTGTGGGATTTCTGATAAAATCCATGTTTCTTTCATTAAAAAATGTTATCTGATTTCTCATTAACTCAGATATTAAATTTCAAAGGCGATAATCATGGAAGGAAATAGTACATGTTTATATAATTCCACATTTTTTAGTATACATCTTACATGATTTTTAAGACAATTGCTAGAATATAGTTGGATTTTATAGAAGTACTTCCTTATTTGACAATTATTCTCTATTTGTAATAGTATTTCTCATCATTTAAAAAGAATATGACACTATTGCTTTTCAGCTGCCAGGACTTGATGAGTTCTCTGGAGACCAAGGCCTCTACCCAGGACAGCACTCACCAAGAAGGCCATGTTCAGTTCCAGCGTTAGGATCATGCAGCCCAATGGAGAGAAGCCAGCTGATTTTGAGACAGGCATCTCCTAGGATCTCCAGAGCCTAAAGGCCCAGCTATTAGGGTTGAATACTCGAGCCATAAAGTAAAGTTGGTGTAGGTCTGAAAGCTATTATCTTTGTTCCTGTTTCTCAACTGAAATAATTTCAGAAAGTCCAAGTCTAGCTAGTAAGAAAATTGAAGAAAAAGTTCAGTGGAAAGCACATTGTCTTTATCGCTCAGAGGAGAATTCTGCTTAAGCCAACTTGAAAAAAGCCTACAAACAAACAAAGAAACAAACAAATGCATCAACAAATAAGCATACGCAGCCCAGGAGCCTCACTCTGACAGCCTTGCTAGATGCGATCCCCGAGGACTTGGTTTTCCTAAGTAAAAGTGTAGGCGAGGGAATTCAAGTGACCCTGGATGGCAGCGGGCTCATAAAGGTTCATTTGGATAAAGCACATCATGGAACACAAGCTTGAAACTTCTCTGATGTCTATAAGGAGCTCACTGGCAAGGATGTTCATTTTGAATTCCCAGAGTTTCAGCTGTAAACAAAAACTAAATAAAATATCATTCACAATAAAAAAGAATATCACATTACTAAGAAGGAACTGTCTTTCTAGAAATAATATTGCTTCCCATGATTCAGGAAAATGTTATCTGAGTATATACCCATTAGTTAGATGACAACCAATCTGTGGTGCCAAAAGGAATATGACACATCGCATCTGTAGTTTAACTCCATTTCCCCTTACTTTACACCACTGCCTATCTATATTTCATTTCAAACATTGTAAAAGTGAATTCCAATGGGCTTAATATGAAGAGCAATTGATATTCCCTTCTTATTTAATGCACGTTTGCACCCATTTATTCCTTTTTGCAATTCTCAATGATTATTTTCCCTTGTTTTTAAACTATGAAATAAATTACTTATCACCTGAAGATTTAATTTCCATTTACATCACTTTTAAAATCATTAAGAAAGCTAATGTTAAGATTGATCACTGTATCAGCTCCCTTCAACTTGACAGTCTGTTATTTTTTCATTATTCTTTACTATCCTTCAGCATACTGTCAGTCTTTCTGACAACCAACATAGAGCCAATACTATGAGTTAATTTTTCAAGCAAGATAATGTAAAAAAATATGAAACAACTTTAAGTGTTTTATGGTAATGTATTCTCCTATAGCAAAATTCTATCACCGAGAGCAAACTTATTTATAGAATGATTTATCATTAATGGGAGGTGAGATAATAATCATAATTACCAATCTAATGTATTGTAGTATTTTATGCTCTAATAAATATATAGACAAATAAATCAGAATACAATTTCAATTTGCATCATGCCATTTCAATCATGAATGTAAAGTTAGCTCTTTTTTTCTGAGTTCCAATTATGAACTAGATCCAAATAGTTCAATGTGATTATTCAATTGATACAAAATATTTGTCAATTTGCTGTGTATAAATAAATTGTACAACTCATTACATAGATTCAAAAATAGAGAACTCTAAACATAGGCAATATCTCATTTAGTTTAGAGGAGGGGATATATCTAAAGATTAATGTTTTGTCAGTTGCCTCTGGAAATTTCCTGTAGCCTTCAATCAATCAGTCAAACAATTTTGTTTGATTTATACAATTTCTTCAATATCCCCTTACCACCTGTCTTTTCAGATATGTTTGGTTCATTATTAGAGCAGGCCTTTCTTTTTCCTCTTCTAGTGATATAAGAATTGCATCAATTTCTATTTATTTTTTCCAGGTGTCTTCCTTAAGTTACCAAAGAGAAAAAAACAGTTATATTTAATTTAACTGCATTTTAAACACAATGCATATAATCCTATATAATAAAGAGGTAATATGCAAATTAACCCTCACACCTCACAAGATGGCTGCCTATGACCAGGCCAGCAGGGGGGTTAGTGAGGGGCGACCAAATGACTGAACAAGCAGGCTGCGTGGGGTGACCAAGCCGGCAGAGGGGGCAGTTAGGGGCAACCAGGCATGAAGACAGGTGAGCAATTAGGAGCCAGCAGTCCAGGATTGTGAGAGGGATGTCTGGGATTGGGCCTAAACCAGCAGTTGGACATCCCCTGAGGGGTCCCAGATTGGAGAGGGTGCAGGTTGGGCTGAGGGGACCTCCTCATGCACGAATTTTGTGCACCGAGCCTTTAGTCTTATGATAATATTGATTCAAAATTATATAACAATTTCTGAAACCTAAATTAATATTAGCCCAAGCATTGCCAAATATTTTAGGACATAAAACCATTTTTTTTTCAAATGAAATCATAAGATTACCTCAAAGTATATAACATATAAAAATAGAATATTTCTGGGTGAAACAAATTCAAGGGAGTAGGGGCATGGGAGTCTCCCTTTATCTGCATTTCCAGACCTCCATGCTTCTCTACCTCACATATCCTTGGGCACCTCCAGAGAATTCTAAGATGATGAGAAAATCAACTTTGTTTCTTGGTAAAGTGGACAGGGAGATATATGGATTAAGTGATACACATTTAGATCAGATGAATTGTTGATATCAAGTGTTAGTAGAATAGCAGTTAAACACACACACACACACACACACACTTGTTCTGAAAAATCTACAAGTATTTTATAGATATAGATTTCCTCCCAAGAAAGATTCTATTCTGTTAGCTGTGATGTGCCAAATGAACTTTTCTAGTGGATCTGAAAATCTTTCATAAAGTCTATTTGCAAGTAATCCCATATTGTGGTTTACACACAAGTCACTTTGTGCTGCATTTATTTTCCAATAGAATTTAATGTGCTTGACATGATAACAGGTGTCATATATCATTGGAAAAAACTATTACTCTAAAATGCTTTGTAAACAAAATTTATTTCCCTCATTCATTTTCAAGTAGCTGTACTAGAAAATCTCAAACTAATACTTCAGCTAGTCCAAATAAAGAAATAACATACACAAGAACAGAACGTTTTTTAGAGGATTTCTCCAGTATTTTTGAAACTCAAAATATGGAAAGTAATTTAATTTTTTATCAAAGTAAAATTAAATTAGAAACTACACTTATGCAATGGGATTATATAAAAATATAGTTACTTCTTATGTAAAAAGTAAAATTATGTAGTTATTAAATAGTGGTGTATTTGGTACCATTGTAATTATTTGGTTAGTAATAACAGGAAAGGAACAAAAGGTAAACCAGACATTATTAGCATGTCATTTGGCAGCTTCACAAAGAAGCTGCAATTTCACACTCCCCAGGGAAACACTAGCCCATTCCTTGCAGATGACTGGGAGAAGGGACTGGACAAAGGGGAGGATGAATGCATGGGCAGTGAAGTTGGGATGATGTAGGAAAGGTGATTACTGTCAGTCAAACATGAGAACAGAAATCAATGGCTAGAGTAGGCAATGCCAGTGCAAGCCCACCATAATTTGGGAATACATATCCTGTAGACAGAGGGGTTTGCATTCCCTTGTCTCTCTCTCTCTTGGCTCTCTTGCATTCACCCATATGGCCCACAGCTATATAGACCCCACACGCAATGGACAAATGGACTAGAGCTGGGAACACAAACTAAGCTAGCCTAATGCTGGATTAGATTCTGTCCCAACAGGGGATGGAAACTCTGGACATTAACTGTGATTTTAGTTCTGCTGAAGCTACAAATACAGTTCTTCCTTGGAGAGACATAGGGAAATGGGACCTTAGAAACTCCAAGGTATAATGCACAGGGAAAAAAAAAAAAACTTTCTATAATATCTCATCCTCCCATGTGAGTCTCAGAAAATTCACTTTCTCGGGATTCCACAAGAAGCCCAATCCCACTAGCAACTGATGCCAATAATAGTTTGGCCCCCAACACAGGGCAGACACCAGGAAAATTGCCTTGTGTAAAGTGTGTAAAGCATCCCTTCTCTGCTCCTTCCCTACAAAAGTGCACGTACAGCCTCTGGACCTACAGCACTCAGAGGGCAAAAGAACAGAAGAACCACCTGGCCTGGTCTGTGGTGAGAAACCTTTCTCCCTAGCCTGGGAGTTTTACAAGCCATTGCTCACACTCTCTCCTGTATTGGTGCTTGTCTAGATTTTTCTCATACAGAAGGCCACAGGCATATGAAAAAGTGCTCAAAGTCACTGATCACCCCAGAGATGCAAGTCAAAATGATAATGAGGTACTACCTCACATCTGTCAGAATGGGTGTCATCAACAAATCAAGGACAAGTGCTGGCGAGGATGTGGAGAAAAAGGAACCCTCGTGCACTGCTGGTGGGAATGCAGACTGGTGCAGCCACTGTGGAGAACAGTATGGCGTTTCCTCAAAAAATAAGTATGGAACTGCCAGTTGACTCAGTGATCTCACTTCTAGGAATATATCCCAAGAAATCAGAAACACCGATCAGAAAGGATATATGCACCCCTATGTTCTTCTTTTTTTCTGCCCTACTTCACTTCTGCTTCTTCTGACCCAGATCCAGGAGAAAGTGGCCCCCTGCTCCCAGCACCAAAGCCACATCAGACTCTGGAAAAAGCTGGGAAAGTGTGTTGCCACGAAATTTGTTCCTAGTGCCCCTACTATTTTCCTCATGTACAAAACTCCTCTCTCCCCACCTTTCTGCTACTGCCTGTGTTTCGCCTGTGTTAGCCTCAGCATGTGAGTCCCTGCAGGGTAACGGGCAGGTGGGTGCCAGGGGAACACAGAACAGAACGTGGGAAGTGAGCACATACTCGCTTGCTTGGAATTTACTCCTGGCACATGAAACCCCAAGTGCCCCCAGCTCGCATCAGCCCCATGAGGGGCTAGCATTCGCAGCCCTAGCCAGGGGCTTAGGGCATGGCTTGCAGCCCAGGAGTTTGTAGCATGCCCAGCTGCTTCACCCCAATCTTCTATAGTGTGCAGTGGGGCAAACTGTCATCAGCCACGGTGCCCGCCCCAGCTGTGAGCACAGCTCCATTCCCCTTCTGCCTCTCTCTGCCCTCTCCCTTTCACTCAGGCAGCACCTTCATGTGTAGTGCATGCAAGCTTGCCACCCCCGGGAGCTCAGACCTCACTTGGATCTGCAACCCAAAACTCTGGTTGGGAATTTCCCCTTCTCTGGTAGCTGAGTGTACATACCCCTTCCCCTTCACCCTCCCCCGCCCCACCCCAGCCTTGTGTGCTTAGGGATTGGCAGCTGTGAGCAGGTTGGGCTTGGGGTTGAACCTCAGGGGGGAAAGGGTGCTGTTTATCTGTCTGGTCCAAGATGAGTCCCCCTGGAACTGCTGGCTTCCTGGACTCATCCTCTGCCCTGCTAGTTGCTTAGGGGTGGGGACCACAGCCATCACTGTGCCATGTTGCTTGTGGGAGGGCATTGTAAATTGTATCTGCCCTCGACAGCCCCCATGTTGTTGAAGGGTGGAAGCTGCATCCAGGCACCACTGGTAAGTTTTAGCTTCTATTACAAATGCAACTGATACTGTATTTTGATTCATGCAAACACTACTGCTGTGTATTTTGGTATGCAAGTCTTGCTACTTATCATTAACTAGAGGCCCGGTGCACAAAAATTTGTGCACTCGGGGGGGGGGGGCCTCCAGCCCGGCC
>NW_005354109.1:372341-392615 GCF_000412655.1 Myotis brandtii
TTCTTTTTTTTTTTAATTCTGGGATTTATTTACCTTCTATAAATGAAACTTTGTTGCCGTCACTGGAGCTAAGAGCCGAGCTCCAACTCTGTGGCCACCGCCTGCTGAAAGCAGGTATCTGAGGTTTGTTTAGCTTCTGTAATTAAAACTTTGTTGCTTTTGGGCTCAGAGCCGGGCCGGGGAAGGAGGAGAACCTTGGCTTCCTCCATCACTGGAGCAAGCAAGCCTCCTGCTCGCTTCAGCTGCGTGGCTGCGGCCACCATCTTTGTTGGCGGTTAATTTGCATATCACCCTGATTAGCCAATGGGAAGCATAGCGAAGGTATGGTCAATTACCCTTTTTGTCTTTTATTAGATAGGATGCTTCTTCAACGGGTATAAGTAATAGAGAAAAGCCTCAAATGTAGAGGTGGTCGAAGATATGAAAGGTTTTTTGTTATCTAATCTTTGAGGCTGGCTATCCCTAAAAGGGGGACAGAGGCTAACAGAATTTAACCCAGGACACAGGTATTAAATCTCTGTCTTGCAAGGTTAACAAAGAATGTTTTCTCTCCCCTCCTATAGCCCAGTTAAAAAGCCAGAATATTTATACCCAAGACAGTAAAGGGTGGAGACCTCCAGCAATGTCAGAGGCCATCAGAATCTCTCATGTGGAATTAAAAGCCCCACACCTGCACAATTGTGTTGCAATATTTTTGGCACCAATAAAATATATTTTTAAAAAAACCCACACCTGCACAATTGTGTTGCAATATTTTTGGCACTGCTGGAAGAATTTCTGTCCCAGGCATGGGAAGAGACTTAGGGATATGGATGAATTCCATAGCTGGCATAGATAGGATGGCTATGGGATGCCACAGCAATTAAGGTATCATAGGCCACTCGGATTCTGGTCTATGACAGAGGGCTATGGAGCATAGAAGACGTTCATGCCTCCCTCAGCTCTCAAATCTCCCTTTCAAGAGGACGAAAGGTTTTTAGGTTTATCTCCCCAAAATCTGTCATACAATTTCCATTCACAGTGTTTTGAGAATGCCTACTCTGGAAAGGGATTTTACTGGCAAGGTTTGTCAAAGAAATAATGGTCTGCCTCTGAAATTTTGATACCTGGAATCCAGATTTCTCAAAGGAGTTACCTGAGCCAATCAATTTAACTTAGTTTACCTGTGATTTACTAAATCAGTGAGTTTTGCTCTAAAATACCTGTCTCCGTGGAAGTATGTCTCTTAAAGTGTATGTTTGCCAGTAAAAGAGCCTATGCATATGAAATTTATAGAATGTGTTTACTAATCTTTGCTAATTGCTTAGTTTTAGTTTTTTTCTCCCTACCTTTTCCCTCCAGAACTTGGAAATTCTTAAGGAGTCAGTAGTGGCAATAGAATTATTTGTATAAGACCAGTCTTCACTTGTGTTTTTGTTAACTGAGACTTTGACTGGAATGCCATGTATAAGAGAGACATGCCTGGACTTTGAATGTCACCAGAAAGCCTTAATGAAATAAGATTGACTTTCAAAGCTGATCAAGCCCACTTCAGGAATAATCTGATACCTTGCTTGGTCACATGGTTCATAGCACTCTTCCTACGTGCCAGGGCTGACCAGCAGACCCTGAGCGACAGATGAATGGATTACTCGGACACACGTTTCTGGGAAAGAGAGGGCTAAGAGACTGCTTGGCTATAGGCACCAAACAGCCCTGATCGCCTACCTCCTTAGGCTTTTATTGTAACAACAGCTTGAACTAAAATTATGGTAACTATTAGATTCTATCAGCAGGGTAAGCACCCTTGAGAAAGCACATGCTTTCTAAAGACTACACATAGAGATTCCAGTAAAACACCCAGGGGCTTGGACTTGTTTGGAAAAGTCAAGGCAGTGGCTGCCACCTTGGCAAGGTCCTCCTAGAGGCCCCTGACTTTTCGGAAAATCCTCCTTACAGACTTTCTAACCAAGTCTTGTGCTTCCCCACACTCAGGTAAGGAATGAAGGAAGAAACCTCAAGACATTTTGGAAACGTCAAGGACTTGAGGACTTGACCTAAACCTACAAAGTCTGATGGCAACTGTGACTTGGCTTCTCTGCCCTGAGGTCTGACTGCTCACAGAAGCTCAATCTAAAGATTCCTTGTAAAAGATTCCAGCAAAGCAAATTTAAAAAGTCTGTGTGACCTATTTGACCAGTTACTATTCTTGTTGTGCTTATGCAAATAATCAGGCCAAATTAAAACTGGACTTAATGCAGTCTCTTTTAAAATGAGGGTAATCTTAGGGAGAAAATATATGTTTCAATGGAAAGCACAATGTCCCATTATGAATATTGAACTAAAATGCAGTTAACTGTCTTCAAAGTTTTGTTTTTAATTCTGGGTCTTTGTATGCCACACAGACCTCAGCACCTGATGACATCACCAGCGATGTCCTAACTTCAGACAATCTATCAGATTGTCATTGCTTGATTTCATTCCAGCAAAAGCCTTGCATCTGGAAGTTTCCTCAACTAGTTTATTATTTGCTGTGTTCATTGACCTTTGTATTATTTTGTTCTTCCTTCTATTTTCATAGAATATGTGCCTATGTCCTTATTTACCTGACTGCTTGTGCACATAGTATAAGCCTCACTTTAGAAGTCATCTGTATCACTGTCTCCTAAAATGAGACTCAACATTTGGACTTATGGTTGAGTCTATGAAATATAGATGGTCTATCACCTTCACTTGAATATGCTTTCCCTTTTCTGCCCAAATTTTCTCACAGAGAAAATCTTAGAATGTTTCCCTTAGTTTAATTTAAGTATGGTATACAGAAGGGCTTTGAACAGGTGGGACACCCTAGCCTTCAGGGAAGCCACGCTTTCAAGCTAATCTGGGACACTGTAAAGTTAGTCTTTCCATTTACCACATGGGTGTTACCTCTCCCTAGACCAGTGATGGCAAATCTTTTGAGCTCGGCTTGTCAGCATTTTAAAAAACCCTAACTTAACTCTGATGCCATGTCACATATAGAAATTTTTTGATATTTGCACCCATAGTAAAACAAATATTTATCTTTTTGATATTTATTTTATACCTTTAAATGCCATTTAACAAAGAAAAATCAACCAAAAAAATGAGTTCGCGTGTAACCTCTGACACGCGTAATGGGGGACTAAAACCATTGTAAATAGCTAGCTATTAATAATAGGAAAGGAGCAAAAGAGAGGCCAGGCATTATAAGTAATTTGGACTGCTTCACCAGAAAGCTGCCATTTTATACTCCCCAGGGGAACCACCAGCCCATTCCATGCTGATTGCTGGGGAAAAGGACTGGAAAAAGGGAAGAATGGACCCATACACAGTGAAGTTGGGTGCTTACTGTCAGTCAAACCTGAGAAAAGAAGTCATTGGCTAGAGTAGGCAGTGCCATTGCAAGCCTGTGATAATTTGGGGATACATAATACCTCAGCCAAAGCAGTTTGTACTCTCTTGGTCCTCTCTCAGCTCTCTTGCATTCACCCATATGGCCCATGGCCACGTGGACCTCACATGTAATGGACAAATGGACTATAGCTTGGAATACAAATTAAGATAGCCTGATAGCGTAGACTATGTCACAACATGGCACAGAAACTCTGGACACTGACTTTGATTTTAGCTCTGCTGAAGCCGACATCTACATTTCTTCCTTGGTGGGACAAAAGGAAAGGTGACAATTGAAACTCAGGGGTGTAAATCCCCAGAAAAACAGGTTTTCTGTAATATCTCATCCTCCTCTGCAAGTCTCAGAAAATCCCTTTTCTCAGGATATTACAAGAAGCCACTCCCACTAGCTATTGGTGCAGACGATGAGCTCTCCGCACCGATAACATGTTCCGTTTAGAAATACGCCAATGATTTCTGGACAATGCAAATTTAGGTTGTTGAAAGTATATTTTAATGTATATTGAAAGTTAAATATTTCTGTATTTAATACTTGGCAAACTTAAAACTATTCTATTACAATTCATGTCATTTTGTATGTTTCTTTCCTGGATACTTGATTATTATATTTGACAAAGCTTTGAAATTACGTGTATTGTCTGTGTAAATGCATATATTTAGCTAATAATTTTAATCATTCAGTCTGCAGGCCGACGCTCTATCCACTGAGCCAAACCGGTTTTGGCTTAATTTTAATCATTCAGAATGAAAGATGAAAAGGTTTTCTTTTTCCCTCAAATGTGGTTGTAATCTGGAAGTGGAACAAATATAATTACACAATTGAAGTTGACTTGACAATATTGCTGAGTCTAAGTTTTTCAGGTTTATTACATTTGTGCCTTTTTGGACCCAGCAAAAATAGACACCCAGCTGCCCTGAAGTTGGTGCTTCAGAGGGACCAGATCAGACTTTCTTTCATCCATGACTGTTACCATGTCCCTCTCTACAGTGTAAAGAATGGTAAGTGTCAAGAAGATGACACTCCCACCTGAAGATGTGGTCTCCTTTTTAATCCACTTTTTGATGTTCAGAAACCTAGAATTTGTAGTCCCAAAGGACTGTTGGCAGAGCACTCTGACTTCTGCAAAGATTTGCACAATTTTAAACCTGAGGGTTGTTAGGAGGCAGCTGTTACAAGGGTGGGATGGGTGGCAAAGCCCCACTGGTAAAAAGTGGTGCAGCATGGTTAAAGGTCAGAGGAATTTGTAAGCAGTCACTCCAAGGAGTATAAGTTCAAATCTGACCTCCAGGGTTTTATGAAGAAATTTATCACTGGAGAGGGGTGAAACCTATTTTACATTGTAACTTGTTGCTTTCATCTCTAACTTTCAAATATTTATAAACATATGAACCTCTATCTGTACTCTGGCCCCAGGCACCCTGGTATTGAACATGAATCTGATTATGATAATAGTCTAAACAGCAAGTAAAGAAAGAAAAAGATTGAGAATAAACCATCTTAATTAACAGCCAATTTGAAAAATACAGTTTCCAAATATTTGTTTAAGCTTGTTTTCCTCTCTCTAGGTGAGCTAAACAGGCAGTTCATATGGTCTAATAAAATGACAAAACTTCACTTTATGTTATACCTTATATACAAAAATAGAAGACTCATACAATGAGATATTACTTATATGTTCCCAGCAGATATTGAGTTACTCTTCAGAAAATAGAAAAATTTTAAATATTTTCTTAAAAATTACTCATAACTTAAAATGTTTCTTAATGTAAGAACTCTGAATGATGGTATAAACATTTCTTATCTTAAAGTATATGCCATAACAGGATTTTGATGATCATGAATTATATATGATTATATTTTCATGGATACTGTCTGAGCACCAATTTCATGAATGAATGATTTTCAAAATGTGTTGAATAGAATATATTTTCAAGGTCCATTTATTTAATATGAGGTTCAAGATGAGATTCATAAAGAATTATAAAGACAATACAGTCCCTAAAACAACAGATTCCTGTGTTAGATTGATTTTATTAAATGACTAGAGGCCCGGTGCACAAATTTGTGCACCAGTGGGGTCCCTCGGCCTGGCCTGAGGAATTGGGTGGAAATTGGCTCTCCAACATCCCCCGAGGGGTCCCGGATTGCGAGAGGGCACATGCCAGGCTGAGGGACCCCACCGGTGCATGATCAGAGCCAGGGAGGGACATGGGAGGTTGGCCAGCCAGGAAGGGACCGTAGGAGGGCTCCAGGGTGTGTCCTGCCCACCTTGCTCAGTCCTGATTGGCTGGACCCCAGCAGCAAGATAACCTACCGGTCAGAGCATCTGCCCCCTGGTGGTCAGTGCACATCATAGCGAGCGGTTGAGTGGCCTTAGCATATCATTAACATATTACACTTTGATTGGTTGAATGGATGACCAGATGACCGGACACTTAGCATATCAGACTTTTATTATATAGGATTATATAGGATAGAACATTTTTAATCAAAGATTTTTTTACAAAGGCTAAAACACATCTTTTTTAAAAAAGTATACTTTATAATCTAATTTCTCAACCTAATCTCAACCAGCATCAAACAGAACAATTCCCCCACCCCCTGAACTTTTCTGCACCAAATATGTTTACTAAGCTCTCTCCATCTCATTCATTCATTCACTCATTCTTCATTCATATCCACATTTATTTATTCAACAAATTATTAATTCAGTCCCTAACACATACAAGACACTACACCAGGTGCTGAGATATAAACAAAGGTATGCATGCATACATGCACACAAACCAGATTGTTATATAAGGAAGTTAAGAATATAGAGAGGAAGGTAGGTAAGTAATTGAATTTAATACAGATTGCTAACCCTTGTGATAGAAGAAGGTTCCTCCTAGATATCTCTACTTTCAAAAGTAATAAAAGCAACCTCATTTTTTTTTCAACATAGACAATATGTTGTATTTCAGTATATTAAAATTATTAATGGTTGTATACATTCTATACTTATGTTCTATACTCACATTCACACACTACAAATTCCAAAATAAATGAATCAATTGAAATTAACTCACTTATAAATGACATGCATGTTAAAAGTGAACAGAAAAAGACATTAAAACAGTTATAGTAACTCTATTTCATGTTTTCAGAAGTTTAGTCCAAAAAAGGAAGGTATTTTTTAAAATCCAAATAAATTTGTAAAGGTGAATTTCAGTGTCTATTATTTTTTTAAATACAAGTAGGAATAATGGCAGATTAAATTTTGCACAAGAAAATAAAAATAAATTTGAAGAAATAGTAGTCTAAAAGAAAACACAGATAGAAAAAATATTGAACGAAAATGAACACAGCATTCTGTGAGTTGTAAGAAAAATTTAAATGGCCTACAAATTATGTAACTGGAATCCTTAATGGAAAAGGTAAGAGTTGTCAGAGACATAAATAAATAAATAAATAATCCTGTGGTGTTATTTGTTACTTCAACTTCTTTGTTTCTGATTTTATTTATTTGGGTCCTCTCTCTTTATTTCTTGATGAGTCTGGTTAAAGGTTCATTAATCTTGTTTATGATTGTAAGAAAATACTATGGAAAACTATATGCCAACAAGTGGGCAATGTGGTTGAAATGGAAAAATTCCTAGAAAAATACAATATACAAAAACTGAATAAGAAAGAATCAGAAAACCTGAATAGGCCAAAAACAATTGATGAAATTGAAGCAATAATAAAAACAAAACAAAACAAACAAACAAACAAACCTCCTAGCAAACAAAAGCTCTCGTCTGGACTGCTTAACATGGGAGTTTTACCACGCATTCAAAGAAGAACTAACACCTATCCTCCTCAAACTATTCCAAAATATCCAAAAGGAATGAACATTACCAGGCTCTTTTTATGAGGGCAGCATTATTCTAATTCTTAAACCAGATAAAGACACTACAAAGAAAGATAATTACAAGATCAATAGCCTTGATGAACATAGATGCCAAAACCCTCATCAAAATATTAGCAAATCAGATCCAGCAATATATTAAAAAGATCATATACTATGACCAAGTGGGATTTATCCCAGTGATGCAAGTTTGGTACAATATTTATAAATCAACAAATGTGATATATCATATAAACAAACTGAAAAACAATAATGACATGATCATATCAATAGATGCAGAAAAAGCATTCCACAGAATCCAACACCCGTATATGTCAAACTCTCAGCAAAGTGGGAATAGAGGGATTATGCTTCAAGATAATAAAGGCCATATACAACAAATCTACAGACAACATCATAATCAATGGGCAAAAATATATTTTAATAGAATCAGAAGTATGAGTGTTTATAGAGGTTGAGATTAATTTGTAAAGACAAAAAAAGTACTTTCTGGATTAATGGAAATATTCCATATCGTGATATTTATCACATCAAGTTATACAATTACTAGTACATTTTCAATAAGGGTTAAGCAGTGACTCTCTACTCTCATATACCTTAATCTTGAAATTCCACTATCTCATCAGTTCCCTTGATTATAATTAGCCTATTGGGCACTAAATAACATTCCAAAATGTTTTAAGAGGGGAGGAAATTGACATTGATCTGGAAGCAACATAATATGGGGTGTTCCCAAAAATGTATACACACTTTAACAGTTGATCACTCACTTAATTTTCACTCCTTTTCAGGTTTAACTGATTTGAAATAATGGGCAAAGCCAGACTAAACCTTGAACAACAACAAAAAATTATCCTAAAGCGCCACTAGATATTTTTATGGAGATACATAAAGGGTAAAATTTACAGTACAAAACCAGCAACAGTTAATAAGTTGAGGGCATGAAAATACTGAACGAAATGATTATTGATGTTTGGGATTCCATTGTTTCACGTTATCAGCAGTGCCCGAACCAGAAAGTTCGTAAGTGTGAAAACAGGCATTGAGACAAACAATATTAATTTCTGTAGATTCCTCTAAAATTTTAAAAGGAACTGTATGTTAATAATAAACACTGACTTTATAATCATTCAAAATGTGATTACATTTTTGGGATGTCCTATATATGTGATGTATGGATGTTTAAAGGTCTCAGTTACAGGAAAGCTGTTTGGTGTAAGAGCAAAGCAGCTACCCCTTTCAAATAAGGGAACATAAATTACTACCTTTTGTTATAGATGAAAGTAAGCCCTTGTTAAATAATGTGTGTTCAGTACCATACTCTACCTATAGTGAGCAGATTGATTTCTTTGAAAAACTTAGTGCCAGGTGATAAGAAATCTTATTTCATGTAACATCATGGATTATAAATATTAATTTACAATTTTGCCTTTGTATGCCTAATAATTCCTTAGCATTTTGCAAAAGTTTATAAAGCCCACAATATTAAAATTATTTCAAGACATTCCCAAAGATATGAAATACATTGAACTTACTTATATTTAGCCCTACATACAATTTGCTTTATTCAGGATCTTTCTGCCTCAGTTGTTTAGAATACAACCATAATCTCCTATAATTAGAAAGTACTTCATACATTGAGCAAATTTTACAGCCCACTGAAAACCTAATTAATGTTAAGTTCAAATTGGTTCTCTCACACTGACATTGCTGTAAGTAGCTGGCTTTGCTCAAATATAAAGTGCACTTTCCTTTGACCTTATATAACTGCATGCAATGGTAGCTAATTAAGAGCATTTCAGCATCTCTTTTGCATTTAGCATTTCTCTTAATAATACTAATGCTTGGCTTGCAGAAGCAAAAAAATAAAATAAATTTTAAGTAGGGGAGGAGGTGCAAACTAGTGAAAGTTCAAGCAAGGTTATAAAAACCCTGCAGTTTAATGAGTGTCTTACTTTGCTCTTGACACTAGGCAGGAAGCAAGTCTCTAGAAGTCAGATGTCATAAAGAAAAGTGCTTATGCCGTCTTCCTGTACTAATCTTTCTAATTTTGGTTTCAGAGCATTCAACCTAAGATTATTTAACCTTACCGAGAATTTACACAAAGCGATATTCCTGCTGTGTCTGCCAAAGAAATATTAGGATTCAAGTATGTGTATAAGATGAATTTTGTGGCCACTTCAAATCCTCCTGGCCCCACCTTTTCCTCCTGCTGATGTTCTGGTCATCATTTCCTGCAAGCTTTCACAGCTTTGTGAAGATTTACTTGACAGTCCCTTGCCTCAGGCCAGTGCCCTATATTTATTCTCTCCTACTCCAGGATACAAGGGTTAGTTAACATCCACTCTTGACTAATGAGGATAAATTTGTCTCCCTTTCTTCCAATGGCAGGGGAGTCCTGGCTAATTTCATAGGACTCCTCAGGAGGTCCACCTGGATAGAGCTCAAGTGGCCAGTAACAAATGCCAACTTCATATTTCATCCTTGGCTGCTTTTTCTCATTTTCTTGTTTTATTTCTTAACTCCTTATCCTTGGGATCACTTCCCAAATGAACTACCTACATGCCAAATGTTCCCTCAATCATCCCTTTCAGGAACTTCAGATAGGACAAAGAGCACTGGACAGATAGAGAATTTTTATGAAATATAATTGTTTTATGCTTTATGATATCATAAATATTCTGTGAGTAGTTTGTGACTTCACTGAATGACAAATTTAAAAAAAATAAAGGACTAATATGGCATTTGCCAACTTTAAAAAAAGACACACATACTTAAAAATAAAATAAACATATTAACATCCTAGGTTCTAAAATTTTGCCTACATCTGAATTAGTAAATGCCATATGCTAAGGGTATGACCTTAAACAAGTTGTGTACATCTCTGAACCTCAGTTTCCTAATCTGTAAAATGGGGATAAATAATAGCATACTAGGAAGTTACAATAGTGGCATAATTGATAGTGAAACATATTAGATATCACTCATTGCATAACAAAACAACTTCAACTATGTGGCTTAAAATATTAACCACTTAATTTGCTCAGGCTTCTGCAATCTAGACTAGGATCAGCAGGGTCTTTCTTCTGCTGTTTTCTGTGCTGGGATCATTTATGAAATCGTCATTATTGGGAAGTTTCACTAGAACTATGTAGCTGAAGAAGGCCACACTCACATAACTGGTGGTTAGCTGGGGTGCCTTGATCTCCTCTGTGGGCCCTGTGGAAGACTGTTGGAGTTACTCACATCAAGGAAAGCAGCATTCTTACATCAACACTAGCATTTATAAATAGCTAAGAACAGTGCCTGGTATATAGTCTCTACTAACTTTTTAAAATAGCTATTTACACTACATATTATTATTTTACTACTATTTTATCAAAGAGCAATTTATTTTTAATGTACGAAATCTGTCATTTGAAAATAAAAAATAATTCTTTACCTGTAACAAATTTAGTTTAATAAAAACAGCATATTTTTCGGAAATCTGTCATCTGAAAATAAAAAAATATTTACATGTAACAAATTTAGTTTAATAAAAACAGCATATTTTTCTTATTTTTCTAATTTCTCATTTCACTCAAAATATTAAGTACATATTTATATATGTATGCATATGTATATACACACATAAAATTAACACTAGTCACAGTTCCAGCAGCCTCAGAATTTAGTAATTACTGATCAATGCATTATTTTGTAAAAAAAAATCTAGTAATATGAGTCCAATTTGCATCATTTTTAAACAAAAGTTCGTTTCACAACATGGCTGTCCCAGGATTTCTATATATATTTTTGCCCCATCAGACCTACAGTAGAAACATATAAGGAGAACACATATATTTTTGGGGGGAATTGAAATTACAAAGTTGAGTTGTTTGATTTCCTAATTCACCAATATCCATAAGCTTTGTGTGTGAGTTCAGGCATTGACTTAATTTTAGTAATGAGAATAAAACAAGTATGAAACTTTAAGGCCACAGGTCAAACGCTATTCTTGTTCTGACATCTTGCTTCTCTCCTCAATGTAAGAACATTTTCCTTGGATGGATTTAAATATAATATAAAATAATAAAGGTGTATAATGTCTTAGAACACATTTCATGATCTATCTATATAATAGAGGAATATGCAGATTAGCTGGGACTCCATAACCTCACGTACGAACAGCAGGGACCTGAGGCTTCATGGTGCCTGGCCAGGGCGAGGGACCTCAGGCCACACCCCTAGCCCAGTGGGGCTTGACAGGGGACCTCAGTCTGCACCACCTGCCCAGCAGGGTTTGATGGGAGACGGCAAGCTGCACCCCCCACCTTGGCACCGGGCCGGGGGACCTCGGCTGCACCCCCCACCCCAGTGTCAGGCTGGGGGACCTCAGGCCGCACCCCCTGCCTGGCAGAGCTTGATGGGGGATCCCAGGCTGTATCCCTCTCCCAGCAGGGCTTGACAGGGACCTCAGGCCACACCCCCCACCCCATCGCCGGTCTGGGGGACTGAGGCTGCACCCCCTGCCTGGAGGGGCTTGATGGGGGTGGGGCCAGCCAGGTCTGGGTCTCACCCAATGGGGATGGGGTCAGCTGGGTCTGGGTCTCCTGCATTTTTGAAGCACATGTGGGTGGTGGGCGGGACTTGACTCTGGGTCCTGTAGCATGCCCCAGATTCTGACAGGAGGGAGATTTTCATATACATTTTACTAATTTTCTTTCATCTCTGACACTTCTATTATAGAGAAAAGGCAAATAGCAATATTAAAATATTTCCTCTAATTAATTCCCTTTTAATGTGCACAAATTTTGTGCACCGGGCCACTAGTCCTATATAATAAAGAGGTAATATGCAAATTGACCACCACACCTTTGCAAAAGATGGCTGCCCCCATGTGGTCAAAAGATGGCTGGCAGGGGAGGGCAGTTAGGGGCGATCAGGCCAGCAGAGGAGGGCAGTTGAGGGTGACCAGGCCTGCAGGGGAGGGAGGGCAATTGGGGGGGGACCAGGCCGAAAGGGGAGGGCAGTTAGGGGTGACCAGGTGGGCAATGGAGGGCAGTTGGGGGCGATCAGGCCAAAAGGGGAGCAGTTAGGGGTTGATCAGGCTGGCAGGCAGAAGCAGTTAGGGGCAATCAGGCAGGCATGCAGGTGAGCGGTTGGGAGCTAGCAGTCCCAGATTGTGAGAGGGATGTCCTACTGCCTGCAGGGATCGGGCCTAAACCAGCAGTTGGACATCCCCCAAGGGGTCCCAGATTGGAGAGGGTGCAGGCTGGGCTGAGGGTCCCCCCCCCCCCCAGTGCACAAATTTCATGCACCGGGCCTCTAGTATATACATAAAGTAATATATATAAACATAAGCTATTTTTACTGTGCAATAATAACATAAATTGCTGAATGCCCAGACTTTGACATGAGCTTTTGCATGAACAGCACATGTTGGTTTACCAATGCCTTCCATGGATATTTGATTTCTGCATCACCTGGTCTTCTGAATTTCACACTTTATCGAGGTATGCCTGACCTCTAGCCAAGATAATCTACTTTACCAGCTAGCTTCCCTTAGGTTAAAATAAACTCACTTTCCGCCCCTTCCAGATGACCTGTCTATCATTGTTGACCTATGGTGAAAGGCTTATAATGACTATGACAATCAGGGGAGTAGACCTTGCTGCTCTACTACTTATCTGCTATATCTATTTTAGGTGAATAGGTCTAATTCCACAAAGATTATCTCTAAAAAGCAATAAAATTCTACCAGACACATTAATTCCTATTCTAAATCATGTACATTGTGATCTTGGTGGAAGATCAGCTAAAATCTTCTATAACTTAAGGAACGATTCTATAACCTTCTGATATAATAGACAGTTAGATGGACATGAGTGGAGTAGGGACCATAGGCCAGGCACTGCAGGTCACCAAGGTGGAAAGCCCTGGGTGCCTAGCAATGGGCAAAACTAGACTGGGACCTCCCCCCCGGGGTGACCTTTCCTTGCTGGTCATGCAGTTTAAATCCCCTGACCTTTCATATTGCTGGTCGTGCAGTTGGGATCCTCCCCTGATGCCAGTCATGTGGTAGACCCCATAGAGGAGTAACAAGGGGGCCAAAAAATACCTTCATACACATTCCATACAAGCCCTCGCATGACCACCCTCTTAACCATTAAGTCCTCAGGAATGTGAGTGTCTGGCCCTTATCAATTAATCTTAAGAACAAAGAACTCTGCTGACCACAGAGTTGGAGTTTTGGTCAAACTAAAGATAATATTTAGGACTCAGTTGTGTTTCAGCTCTAGTCCCAGAAAAGCAGCAAAACCAGGCAGAGCAACACCATGGCTGGTGTTACATAATTTACTAGGCAACTGAAAAATACACAGGAGTACCTGGAGATACAGGAAAAACCCATTTATTTCCAGATGTACCAGTACCGTGACTCAGGGGAACCTGTTTCCAAATCCTGAGCAAACCAATATGGAGGAAGCTTTCTCTTTATAACTTTTGGTTTCTTTGTCCCCCAAATAAGTATCAGACTTCTGGACCTTTCACGGACTGTAAAAAGCCCCGTGTGTTGGGATGAGGGCCGTGAGACCGCACCTAAAGGCCTAGCCCCCCCCTCTGGGGGTTGTGTATGGTTCATGGTTTATGGCCTCTGTAAAATGTGAGTATTTAGGTAAACAGGTCTTACAAGACCAGATAATTAAGGAAGGGGCAGTGAATAGACTATAGGCTAATAGGAATGTTCATTAGGGATACTGATTTACTAGGTACAGAGTCAGGCTGACTGTCTCCCCCCAAAACTGTCTTATTTTCCTCATCACTGGCATCAGGACTAGCTGTGATGACTAAGGACCCCCCTCCCCTAACAGCAATCAGTAAAGACTACTAATATGAAAAAACACACCTGGAAAAGTTGATGAATATCCTATTGAGATCTTCTCCTGGGAACTCCCCTAAGATCCCTGCCTTTAGAGAGGGGATAAAAACCCTTAGGCTGGAGGACACAGAGAGTACTCTTTCTCTCTCTTGAGCATGGCCACACCTTTCCCAAACCCCTTTTCCCCACAGGCACATTCTTTCTGCCTTTCTCTTTCTTAAGAAACCTTCTTTTGCCTCTGTAACTCATATACAGAGCCCACGCAGCCCAACTGGCTCACCTTTTCTACCTCTGTGACTTTTAAAATAAACTTTCTCTTATAATTTGGGTTGCTTGCCTCTGAATCCTTTCTTTGCACAACTGAAGTTCTGAGGTTGCTCAATGGAGGGGCTGTAGCATTTTGGTGCCATTTCATAGCTAACACTGCAACTGCTGACCACTAATGATTCACAGCTGCCCCCTCTTCAAAGAACTCTCCTGGGCTAAATAAGCTTTCTCACACCCCACCTCAGTAGCCCATAGCCAACTGGTAACTGAGGTGGGGAAACAAAATCTTGCTTCAAATTGAGACTAACTCTGCAATGCACAGAGCCCTTTGCAGGACCAGACTAAAGCTAGTCTCCAACTATGCCTGTGTCCTTGCTTACTAGCTTTTGTCCTCTACCCTATTTCTTCTACCACATTTTAAAAGATATACTACACTTTTTACTTAGCAGAACTTACTTACTCAAAAAATTAGACTTCGTGAAAAGCTTAGAATTCCTACAATTTTATTATTTTTTTCATTGTATCTGCTATTTTAAAATTCACAGATATTATATGGATCAGATTTTTCTAAGTAAAATTTGTATTAAAGAGGAAATTTTTATATTAAAAAATATTCAAAATAATATCTATTCTAGTATGTTAACAGAGGACAAATTTCAAAGAAAGAGATGAAAAAGCTTCCAATTCAAATAGCACTCAGGCTAAAAAATGTAGTGATTCACAAATTATTAATTATCAATAGTAAGGTCCTAAATGGGTTTTAGTTACTGAAAACAAATTTATTTAACAGCTTTGAATCATTTTGCAAACATCACTACCAAGATAAAACAAATAATTTATATTATGAATAGTCACATAGTCTTACACAAGAAAGGTGAAGAAATGTAAATGTAAGTGAATAGCTGAGAATTAAAAGCAAATTCACCAATTCATCACATTGACATTTCTGTCTAACAACCTTTAAACTACTTATGTAAATGTCTTTGGAGCAGAGGGTGGATTAAACTTGAGGAGGAGAAAAGCCACAGGAGGACATTTGCATTGTTTTTGAGAGAATTTGTTTTCCTCACAAGGTTTACTCAGAAATAAAATGTTTCCTTCCAAACATGGAGGTTTTTAAAGGAAAAGAAAGGATCTTTTACAGGATGACAGGAAACAAAAAATAAAATACCAAAGCAATGTTACATAAAGCAAGAGCAGATGACAGTAAAATTGAAAAACAAGAGGTGAAAGTGAATCTTAAATTGTATAGGAGAAAAAGAAAGCAACATGAAAGAGAGATTATGCACAAGAGATAGAAAGCAGGAAAAAATTAAATCTGAAGGACAATGTTGGAAGTACAAGAAACCCTTAGAAATAGTGATGATAATTGGACAGTGAGATATTTATGGAAGCAGTATTATGCCCTCTGAAACAGCCAAGAAAAAAGATTAAAGATAAATCAAGACAGTTCTTGAGGGACCATTACCACATTCCCAGTGAGCAGCATCTGAAGGCCAAAATTTGACTCAACCCTGAGTACTTCTGTAATTGGATTTGGAATATTTGAGTGATAAATAATCTAGTAAACGTGTTTATTGGTGTTTTAAAAAAAAGGAACCAAAAAAAAATAAAAAAAAAACGTGTTTATTGGTGTAATGTTGCAAAATTGAAAGATCTAGGAATGTACAATATAATTAAAAACAAAAACAAAAACTAGGGCTTACATTTCAGTTTCACCTCTTAATAGCAATGTAACCTGGGGCAAATTATTTCCATTTCATGCACCTCAATTTCTCTACCTGTGAAATGACATTTTAACTGTCTCATTCTGTTGTGAGTAAAATTATTAAGTCTAATAAATGTAATAATTAGAAATGTCCTATGTGGGTACTGCTTGGAGGAGAAATTCTTATTCTTGAGGAACTATAATATTCCTTTAAAACAGTACTATGATGTCCATCACTGTAGATCTCATCTACACTCTTGTTTCTTAAAACTAGGAAATTTTAAATAAAAATAATGGATCTGATGGAATCTAACACTACCAGAGTATTTAAATTTGTAGAATGATAATTTTATTATAGAATTTAAAGATTTTAGAAATGCTAAATAAGAAAATACTTAAGCCTTTACTTCTTTTATAATTTTGCCTATAATGTAACAACTTGCAGTTTTATTTTCTCTGTTTTATGCAGTACTTTGAAAAGATAAGTGAGCATAAGAAATCCCATTAAATAGTTGCATAATTAATCTTTAAAAATTCTAGTCCCACTTTCCACTGTAAAACTTCAGATCACAGCAATTTAAAAGAATTAAGAAGAAAATACATGTTTTTCCAAATTTATAAACTGAATATTAACCTTATGAAAAGTTTCTTAGAGCTTCTCTTTTCTTTTCCATCAGTAAAAAATGATCAAACAGCCCAGCGACTTATCCAAGAGAAGATACCTTCCTGTTTCTTTATTCACTCCCTGACACCTCCAGTTGAGAAATTAAGAAACATTAACTTCAGGACAACTTCCATACTTTTTATTGATTCATAATGAAATTTTGGTATTTCAGAAAAGGCACGTGTGCAGATTATCTGAATGTGACATGATCAAATCAGTATTTTTGGACTCCAACTGGTGGCAATCATCAGGGTAAATTAGGCTGGTATGAATATGGGTAAAAAGGAGACCAGAAAAGAGATGACACAGGAGGGAGACAGACTAAACTGAGATCATTCAAAGCATAAGCAGCATGTTACTCAGTTTTGGTTTTCCTGGTACACACTCAATATAATAGATATTGCCTTCATGTAATTAAAAACTGGATTAGAGCCCTAGCCACTTTGGCTCAGTGGATAGAGGATTGGCCTGCGGACTGAAGGGTCACAGGTTCCGTCCGGCCAAGGGCACATGCCTGGGTTGTAGGCTCAATCCCCAGTAGGGGGAGTGCCGGAGGCAGCAGATCAATGATTCTCTCTCATCATTGATGTTTCTATCTCTCTATCCCTCTCCCTTACTCTCTGGAGTCAATAAAAACATATTTTAAAAAAAAAAACTGGATCAGAATTACTTGAGTAGGATTTCAAAGAATCTAGGAGAAATAAGAAATGGTAAAATGCTCACCAGCAACATCTAAAAAAAATGGCTGGTTATAGAGACTCATCAAATGGGAAGGACAGGGCTGACTATGAAGGTTCAGGAACTTATGACTTGGAAAATCAAGTAAATTAAGAGACCTAGGTGTTTTTTGTTTGTTTTGTTTTGTTTTTTGTTTTGTTTTTTAAGGTAGAAGTAGGGAGAGTTTGGGACAGAGGATGAACTATTTTTACGGGGTGAATCTGAGGCAAGTTCAAAACATTGGGCAAAAGTGTCCAGCATGGAGTTGGAAAAAGATTAACATTGTAGAAATGTCCTTATAAAGCTCATTTATCTACAGCTATTAACTTAAGCTTCTTTAATAGGATTCAATGCTCTTGAACAATTTCCTCAGCTGTTTTGAAATTAATTTCACTGTTACCATAATTAGTGTCAGACTATCAGATACTAACAGAAAATTTAGGAGGATTATGTGAACCTATTTTGAAAATATGCAATATGAATGGCCTTGAGCCACATGATAGTCCATGTTTTCTTTTTTAATATATTTTATTGATTTTTTTACAGAGAGGAAGGGAAAGGGATAGAGAGTTAGAAACACCGATGAGAGAGAAACATTGATCAGCTGCCTCCTGCACACCCCCTACTGGGGATGTGCCCTCAACCAAGGTACATGCCCTTGACCAGAATCGAACCTGAGACCCTTGAGGCTGCAGGCTGACGCTCTATCCACTGAGCCAAACAGGTTAGGGCAATGTTTTCTTTTTGTACCACTTCCAAAGTACAATATAACTCTCTTTTCTTGTTTAGCATATTTAAATGTCTCACTCAATATATAAAATGCCTTCTATTGGTCAAAATGAACATCCCTTTTTTTCAATATTTTACCTATGTAATATGTATGTCTATCTCTATAAATACCACTTCCATTATTTATCTTTCTAATAATTTTTTCAGCCTTTTTGAGGTAACAAAAAAAAACTGTAAGATATTTAAAAGCTGTGGTATATTTACACAATGGGATACCATGCAGCTGTAAAAAAGAAGGATCACTTATCTTTTGAGACAGTATGGTGGGACCTGGAGAGTATTATGCTAAATGAAATAAGCCAGTCAGAGAAAGACAAGTATCACATGACCTCATTTATATGTGGAATCTAATTAACAAGATATCTGATGAAAAAAAGAGATCCAGAGACATGGAAACATGGAACAATCTGTCGAACCTCAGAAAGAATGGGGGAGGAGAGAGTGGGAAGAGATTAACCAAAGAACTTATATGCATATACGTATGCATAGTGCAGTAAAAGCCTGGTTGGTGGGGGAGGGGGAAGTGGGGTGAAGGGAGTCAATGGGGGCGGCAAGGGGACATATGTAATATTTTCAACAATAAAGATAAATTTTAAAAAATAATAAAAATAAATGAATAAACATGGAGAAGTATAAAGTGTACATCATGGTTATTAGAAATACACATATATTGTGAAAAGATTCCAGTCCTGTAGTTAATTAACATATCCTATCTAATAATAGACAAACATGGTAATTGACCATACCTTTGCTACACTTCCCATTGGCTAATCAGGGTGATATGCAAATTAACTGCCAACAAAGATGGCGGTTAATTTGCATACATAGACACAATGCTGGGAGGCGAAAGAGGAAGGACAGAAGAAGCCGCCTGCCACTGACAGTGATCGGAAACCCAGGCGGCAGGCAAGAGCCGGGGGGCCAGGGCCACCTTTGCCCGCCCCCTGGCCAGTGATCGGAGAAGCCGGGTGGGGCAGGGAAGAGGTGGCCCTGACCGCTACATAGATCGCGAGCACCGTTCAAACTACACAGGTAAAACCCCATGAGACCGGGTCCTGACCACCATGTAGATCGTGAGCACCTTTCAAACTGTGTGGGTAAAACCCGTGAGACCTGGTCCTGGCCGCTATGTGCCTCCACCTAGATCACCAGCCGCCAGCAGCCGCCTCTTCCCTGCCCCCCCTCCCGCAGGTGATCAGTGATTGGAGAAGTCGGGCGGGGCAGGGAAGAGGCAGCCCTGACCGCCACATAGATCGCGAGCACTATTCAAACTGCGCGGGTAAAACCCCATGAGACCAGGTCCTGACCGCTATGCGCTGCCACGTAGGTCGCGGGCCGCCAGCAGCCGCCTCTTCCCTGCCCCTCCACCCCCCGGCCAGTGATCGGAGAAGTACCTGTATTTTTATTTTCAAAGTACCTGTATTTTTAATAATTTCCTGACATGGTAAAAGAATTTTACATTATGATCCAAGGGTGGTGGGGTAAGGAGAAGGAGCAGCATAATAATCCAACAAACAAAAAGGGAAACAGAAATGCATGGTGGAAGGAATTTGAAGGGTGGGTAGGGGCATTGCCCAACTAAAATGCAATTGGTTTGTTACTGAGTACTATTCATGGGAAGACAGCATCCTGACTCATTCTCTATACAGCATATTGGGAGTAAAAATGATGCATCCAGGTGGAAATATGATTAGGGGTTGGAAGACAGACAGGGAAAGAAGAAGTCAGAAATAGACACTGAGAGAGTCACTGGCTGGCTGGCTGCAAATACTGACTCTCCAGTAGTGATAGAATAAAAAAGTGGGGGATATCTCTGGAAGATTCAAGAGATAGGGGGCAACTCTTCTATGGTTTTGACTTGCCCAGCAGATTTCCACATACACACGTGTACACGCCTATGTTTGCATGCACACACATATACACATAACCGACTGCCCTCCCTGGAAGCACAGAAGAAGAAGAAGCC
>NW_005354109.1:393132-399427 GCF_000412655.1 Myotis brandtii
TTATAGTTTAGAATGCACTGTTAGTTTTAAAAGAGTTATCTCCACTAATGAACATCACTTGAAACCACAGTTTTTTAACATTGACATTATGAACTTGATAATGCTTTGTTGTGGGGTGCTGAGTAAAGATAGAGTGATAAGAGGTGGGAAGGGTTTCTTATATATAAAAGATGGTGGAAGGACTTGAGAGACTGAGGGTTCATATCATTACTGAACCACATAACTGTTTCAAGGTCTCTAGAAATCATATAACCATGCAAGGAGGAGATCTATGTTAAAATATACTTTTGAATTTTACTCTATTTTTACCATGTTTTCTTTGTGATTTTTCAGAGGGAAGCCTGTTTGGAGTCAGAAGGAATATTCAAAGCAAATTCATTTCCCTATATCAAAATTTGAGCCATAGTTCAAATATAATATACAATATAAATATAAATATACAATAAACAAAAAATATTCAAAAGAAAGCATAAATTCAAAGTAATACCAAAATTATGTTTTGGAAGCAGGGGTGGGGTAAGACCAATCAGGAAGGAAATGCCTGCCAAGCATATTGAGAAGGGGAAAAAAAATATGATTCAAGGAAATGATAGAAAAAAAATAAGTTTTTAAATGACCTTAGCAAATTAAATACCAAGTGAAGCACACACAAAAAAGTAGATTTAAATTCTGCTTACTTAAAGAAGAAACTGTATCTATTCATTTATTAAAATAAATGTATATGGGTTAAAGTAACAGCAAAATAGAAATTCTCAGAATGGATTCATAAAACCAAGATCCAGCATTACGTAGCAAACACACTTTGAGAGAGAAGAGTGGTGGGTTAAAAAAGCTTCATAGTAACAGAATGGAAGAGTATTAGTATATGCAAGGAAAAATGAACCAAAGAAAGGCAAAAGTAGAAATTTTAATACTAAACCATCACAAAATACCTTAAATATAAAGCTTCTAAAACATTGCAGAAAATCTTTGTAACCTTGGGTGGAGTGGTCATAGTTTTCTTTGACAGACCACGAATATCACTAATAATTAAGTAAAAATTCCACAGTACATAGAGAATTCTTGCAATTCACTAATAAAAAAGCAAATCCAATTAAAACAAATGGCCAAAGCTTCAAGTGGACAAGTCAAAAAAGAATATATTAAAAGGGCCTGTAAGAATATGGAATATAATCAACATTATTAGTAATCAGGGAAATCAGTTAAAACTACAATGTGATTCTACCATGGATCCAGTAGAATGGCTAAAATTAAAAAGACTAACAACAATAACTGTTGGCAAGGATTTGGAGCAACCAGATTCTTAAATTGCTATTAGCCATGCAATTTAAAACCACTTTGTAAAACTCTTTGGCAGCTAGACACCTATCATTGTATCACTCCTAGATATTTATGAAAAGGAAATGAAAGCATATGTCAAAAGAAGACTTCAAAAAAATATTAATAGTGGCTTTATTCACATTTCCTCAAACTAAAAATAGTCCAAATATCTATCAACAGAAAAATGGATAAGCAAGTTGTTGTATATCTATGTCATAAAAATTATTCAGTAATAAATGAACAAATTACTAGCACATGCAAAAATATAGATGATTCTAAAAAATAAAGAGACATACAATAAAGAACATACTGTGTAATATTTCTTTTTTGTCACTGAATCAAATGGCAGCAACTTCAGACAAGGCAGGGGCAGCTTTATCAGACAAGAAAGGGCTGTAAGAAAGGCTCAGTGGAATTTAGATTTAAGGTACTAAGAAGTAACTGACTCTACCAAAGAACCGCCTTTTAATATTTAGAGTCCCATTCTTTTCCAATAAATTCCTAAATTTCAATAAGATATTTAGGGAGGCTATGAATTCAACTTACTTTGTAATTCAGCAACCCATCAGATCCAATTCTGTTTCTCATTTTTGTATGCTAAAATTATGCCTTCAAAAAGTAGGAAGCACAAGATTTCTCATCTTCTGATTATTCAATGAGCAATAATTTTAAAGCTCTAAGCTTATCTTTTTTCTTCTACAAGTCCTCAAAGGAAGCTAAAAATATCCATCTCAACACATAGCCTTTATATTACTTAACCAGCACTCTATTCTAGGTGATTTCAGGCAATATTAGATTACTCACAATGATATACCATGACTAACATTGCATCATTCTTTGATCTTAAGTTCTAAAATCTAGAAGGATATTTACTATTTTTAAACCCTACCAGATCAGTTTAGCAAGCTCAACCTTCTCTTTTCTTGAGAGGTTCTGACTTTCAGTATCTCCAGGTAATATTTATGTATTGGTCTGTATTCAATATGTTTAAAAAATACATTCTAGCTAATTAAACAGAAAGGAACTTATGGTATGGTATTAAGTGGCTTAGAGAATTTTCAGAATGGCTGATGAGACAGACTAGCCTGAGCTGGTAGAAGTGGGCCTAAAGCAACCACAAAGAATTAGGTCTCCATTTGCTATTCTAGCCATGATCAGGTGGCTGCCTGTCAAACTGGTAAGCGCCACCAAAGTATCCTCTGCTATCATGTACTGCCCCCACATCCCCCAACAATGGTCTTTCTCCTGGGCTCAGTTTACCTGGTATTCTTGGAAGGACTTAATGTGTAGTTTTTGCCTATCTTTGTATATGTCACCCTTACCTCAATAACATAACATTAGGCAAGGATTTTGAGGCACATATAGATCACCTTATGTCAGAAAATTCTATTCAACAGCCTCTGTTAGAAAATGCATTATTAAAATGGATGTCACTAGACCTACCATTCAATTCATGTTTTGCATGATATGCTTCTGATAGCTTGACCTAAATCATATCCAGATCATCAGAAACAAGACAGCCGGGATGAAGTAGTTTCAGCTTTTTCTAGTTTTCTTTTGTTCATATAGGAAAGCCCTGGGAATAGTTGTTGAGTCACTCAATCTAAAATATCTATCAAAGATGCTCTTGGCAGCTGGAACCAAAGAATTATAGAGAAAGTCTTAAGGAGGGAACTCTCCAAACCAAACACTAAATGCTTTACAATAAAAAAGAGCAGGAAATTCTGTATTTTCCTCACAAAGAATCCGATGCCATATTACTACTCTACTGGTCATTTAAGATGGTTTCTGGCCTTTTACTTTTATCCTTTATTACTTTCTTCAATCCTGAAAGAGTCCCCCCGCCTCCCCTCCAAAAAAAGCAGTTAATAGGTAAGAGAGCAAATGGGGAAAGAAAGAGAAAAAAACGTCAAACATTAATTCCTCTCTTTATTACAGATCTAAGTCCAAAGCAGGCTTTCCTCTGGAGAGAAGGAGAAAGCTTTGAATTACATGAAGGTTTAAGTTTCTCATATTATTATCTCAGGTTGACCAAAAACGTATGATATATGTGCGATATTTTATCCAACAAGGTTTCCACATGGGAAATCACAAGAGTTGAAGTGAGAAAAACAATTCTCTTTTGCTGGAATCCTGCTGTGTGTACTCATTCAACAAACCACTTAGCTTACTTAGATGATACTTATCTTAGATGATAGACTGTTTCCAAATCTTCACGTTTCTGTGATATTATTATACAACTATGGCCATGGTAGAGCTTCATTATGAATAAAGTATACTTACCCTAATCTTCACAAAGGACCTGGGCATGAAATTTCTTTGGCCAATGGGATATTAGTGGAATGTGGTTATGGAGTTTGACTTGCCTTTTTTAGTCTTGATGATTCTCCATGAGAAGAAAATGCCTTTAATAAAGTCACTGTCTTTCAAGCTGGATCAAGCAGAATGAGATACGCAGAGAGGGCCACATGCACTGGGCAATTGCTGGACCCAGAAGATTGAGCATCAAAGGAGCAGACCTACACCCAATCTGCAGTCTAGAGTTGGGAGGTTGGAGCCTAGTTCCTGGAGTGCAGTCTAGACCAGCCACAATGAATTTGCTCCATGACTCATGAGTATGAAAATTATTTTTTTAAAAATTAAACCACTGTATTTGCAAATATTTTTCTACAGCATTATTGCAGCATTATTTTATTGACTGATACACATCAGTATTTCAATTATGTATTTTTATTCCAAACAATAGTACATTGTTCTGACTTATCTAACTTAGCCAAATTAACATAAATATTTTGGGTGAGGAGTGGCCAAAAGCCACTATAAGAGAAATAACTAGAAAGTGACGATTTTTCATAGTTAAAATAAAATATGGAGTAAGATTTTAGCATACCTGACAATACATTTCTAACCTTGCACAAATATTTCTTCCTTTTGAAGAGTATTTTCCTTTTCTGTTAGTTTAAAGACTTAGTGAAAATGTCTTCATGGTTGAAAAATTAAAATAATAGCAATAAGTTTATAGGGGGTTTCATTATTTTGTGGGATGAATATTATCAAAAAAGTTTTAATTATATCTATCATTGGAAATATTTATGAAATAAAAATATGTGCAAATTTCATGTACACAAACTAAATTCTACATATTATCTCATTTGATCCTTATTACAATGCTGAGAAATTCCTATTTTAAGAATTATTCCTTTTATACAGATAAAAAGATAGGTTAAGTTCCTTGGTAAAAATAGTAATAAAATTTATTTGTTTATTATTTAAAATAAAATGGCTTTAATATGTTTAATAGATATAATTGAAAATGTGTAAAAGTTGCAGAATTGCTAATACTATTTTCTCTCACCATTTTATAACCAGCTATTTCAGCCACTTTCCTAAATGTCAGTACTCTACATGTATCAAGGTGATAATGAGTAAAATATCCCCTAAAGTGTACATCAAACAATTCCTTAGAAAAATCCTTCAAAGTAAGAGTATCATTCCTGTCCTTTAAAAAAAGAGAACAAGAAAAGCAGCCTGTTAAATTGGTCCCCTCAAAAGCATGAGTGCCCCCTAATGTACAGAAAACATATTTTAGGAAAAAAAAAATTGCTAACATCTTTACTTCTCTCAATGCAAACTGAACCAAGCGATCTATAGGGGGGAAATTAACCTTACACGTTCACGAGCAGGTTGTAAGACCTAACAGGCAAAGGACTCCATATACTGAGAGCAAAGCAACAGCAAAGTGAAACAAGGGCAAGTTATGGAGGACCAGTGTCTGCAGTGTGTGATCTGAGAATAGTGAAGTCCTTTGCCTTTGAAATGTAACTGCAGCCCTGTCATGCTCGGATACTCCACAAGGCAGCAGAATGATTGGAGCCAATATTAACTCGGACAGTTCTGGGGAGTCTATTTAGCAACAGCTATGTGACTAACACAAACCTAATATTGTAGGACAGGACAGATAGCGAAACAGCACATAATATTTTGGTCATGGGGCACTCTTACATAAATGCATCTGTGTTGTTCATTTGAGGACTGCTAGCAATGGTTTATTAGATTAAAACAAAAGGACTGAAGTAAAAACTACACAACCTGCAATTGTATTAATCTTCCCTTGCACTCTATACAGGTGTGTCCTTATGAAGCATCCACCCATCTGTTAATAGCTTGTATCTACTGTATTTCCCAAGAGCAGTGTATCACACCACTTAGGATCAAAGAATAGGGTAATGAAGTTCTTAATGCAATTATCAACTCCACTGCTTAGTACTTATCAGACCTAAGGCAAATACAACTTCCTCAATTGTAAAAGAGAGAAACAATTGTACATTCTTCAAAGAGCGCATTGAGATATGTCGACTAATATATGTTAAGCTCTTCAGACAGTAACTGAGACATGGTAAATACTTGAATATATTTTGCCTTATTTTTTATTAGTATTATAACTAATCCATTTTCTTTTTAAAAAAAATTTTTTTATTGATTAAGCTATTACATATGTGTTCTTATCCCCACATTACCACCCACCCCCCCACTCATGCCCTCACCCCCCTGTTGTCTGTGTCCATTGGTTAGGCCTATATGCTAGCATATAAGTCCTTTGGTTGATCTCTCCCCCTTACCCCTCCCCTCCCCTACCTTCCCTCTGAGGTTTGACGGTCTAATCGATTCTTCTCTGTCTTTGGATCTGTTTTTGTTCATCAGTTTATGTTGTTCATTATATCCCACAAATAAGTGAGATCATGTGATATTTATCTTTCTCTGAAAGGCTTATTTCACTTAGCGTAATGCTCTCCAGTGCCATCCATGCTGTTGCAAATGGTAAGAACTCCTTCGTTTTTACCGCCGTGTAGTATTCCATTGTGTAGATGTAGCACAGTTTTTTAATCCATTCATCTGCTGATGGGCACTTAGGCTGTTTCCAAATCTTAGCTATGGTGAATTGTGCTGCTATGAACATAGGGGTGCATATATCTGT
>NW_005354109.1:400454-407224 GCF_000412655.1 Myotis brandtii
GGCATTTTAATGATGGTGATTCTACCAATCCAAGAACATGGTATGTTCTTCCATCTGTTTATGTCTTCCTCTATCTCTTTTTTCAGTGTCCTGTAGTTTTCTGAGTACAGGTCTTTTACCGCCTTAGTTGAGTTTATTCCTAGTTATCTTACTTTTTTGGTGCAATGGTAAATGGGATTTTTTTTTTAAATCTCTCTTTCTGTAAGTTCATTTTTGGTGTATAAAAATACCATATAATTCTTGGCATTAATTTTGTATTCAGCTACTTTTCTGAATTCATTTATTAAGTCTAATAATTTTTTATGGAGTCTTTAGGGTTTTCTATGTACAGTATCATGTCTTCTGCGAATAATGACTTTTTTACATCATCTTTTCCTATTTTGCATACCTTTTATTTCTTCTTCTTGTCTAATTGCAATGGCTAATAACACTTCCAGAACTATGTAAAACAGGAGTGGTGAAAGTGGGCATCCCTGTCTCCTTCCTGTTCTTAGGTGAAATGGTTTTAGTTTTTGCCCATTGAGTATGATGGTGGCTGTAGGCTTGTCATATAAAGCTTTTATTATATTGAGGTATGATCCCTCTATTCCCATTTTGCTGAGGGTTTTTATCAAGAATGGTTGTTGGATTTTTGTCAAAAGCTTTTTCTACATCAATTGATATGAGTATGTGATTTTAATCTCTCAATTTGTTTATGTGATGTATCATGTTTATTGATTTGCAGATATTGTACCATCCTTGCATCCCTGGGATAAATCCTACTTGATCATGGTGTATGATCTTTCTGATGTACTCCTGGATCCGATTTGCTAGAATTGTGTTGAGGATTTTGGCATCTATGTTCATGAGGGATATTGGTCTGTAATTCTCTTTCATTCTGTTGTTTTTATCTGGTTTTGGTATTAGGGTGATGCTGGCTTGATAGAATGAGCTTGGAAGTGTTCCTTTCTCTTGAATTTTGTGGGATAGTCTGAGTAGGATATGTTTTAGTTCTTTTTTGAATGTTTGGTAAACTCCTCTGTGAAGCTGTTGGGCCCCAGGAATTTGTTTGCTGGAAGCTTTTTGATGACTGCTTCAAATTCCTCCATAGTGATTGGCCTATTGAGAGTTTTAGATTCTTCCTGATTGAGTTTTGGGAGGTTGTATTTTTCTAGGAATATGTCCATTTCCTCTAGGTTGTCTAGTTTGTTGGAATACAGTTGTTCATGGTATTTTTTTTAACAATCCTTTGTATTTCTGTGGGGTCTATTGTTATTTTGCCTCTTTCATTTCTGATTCTGTTTATTTGGGTCCTCTCTCTTTGCTTCTTGGTAAGCCTGGCTCAAGGTTAATCAACCTTGTTTATCCTTTCAAAAAACCTGCTCTTTGTTTCATTGATCTTTTGTATTGTTTTTGTTTTGTTTTATCTTGATGTCATTTATTTCTGCTCTGATCTTTATAGTCTCCTTCCTTCTGCTCACTCTGGGATTTTCTTGTTTCTCTCTTTCTAATTCTTTAAGTTGCAAGGTTAGATGATTTATTACCATTTTTTCTTGTTTTTTTTGAGGTAGGCCTGTAGAGCTATAAACTTCCCTCTCAGGACTGCTTTCACTGTGTCCCATAGATTTTGGATTGTTGTGTTTTCATTGTCATTCATTTCCATGATATTTTTAATTGCTTCTTCAATCTCTTTGGTAGCCCAATCATTGTTTAATAGCATGCTATTCAGCTTCCAAGTGTTTGAATTTTATTGATTGTTTTTATTGTAGTTTATTTCTAATATTATGCAATTGTGGTTTGAGAAGATTCGTGATATGATTTCAATCTTCTTGAATTTGGAGACACTTTGCCTGTGAACCAATATGTGGTCTATCTTTGAAAATGTCCCATGTGCACTTGAGAAGAATGTATATTCTGCGGCTTTGGGGTGAAATGTTCTGAAGATGTCAATTAAGTCCATCTGATCTAGTGAGTCATTTAGGATTGCTGTTTCTTTGCTGATTTTTTGTCTAGAGGATTTATCCAGTGATGTCAGTGGGATATTAAAGTCCCCTACTATGATTGTATTGTTGTCGATCTCTCCCTTGATATATTCTAGGAGTTTTTTTATGTATTTGGGTGCTCCTGCATTGTGTGCATATATATTTACCAGGGTTATATCCTCTTGTTGTATCGATCCCTTTAGTATTATGAAGTGGCCTTCCTTATTTCTTGTTATGGCCTTCACTTTGAGGTCTATTTTGTCAGATATAAGTATTGCTACCCCAGCTTTTTTATCATTTCTATTTGCCTGAATGATATTTTTCCATCCCTTCACTTTCAGTCTGTGTGAGTCCCTTGTTCTGAGGTGGGTCTCTTGTAGACAGCATATATATGGGTCATGTTTTTTTATCCATTCAGCCACTCTATGTCTTTTGATTGGAGCATTTAGTCGATTTATGTTTAAAGTTATTATTGATAGGTACTTGTTTGTAGCCATTTTTATTTTTTTTGCCTGTGTTCCTTCTTCCCTTTTTATTTCTTCTTTTCATACCAGTCCCTTTAGCATTTCTTGCATTGCTGGCTTGGTAGTGATAAACTCCCTTAGCCTTTTTTTGGCTGTGAAGCTCCTTATTTCCCCCTTCAATTTGAATGATAGCCTTGCTGGATAGAGTATTCTTGGATTCAGTCCCTTGCTTTGCATCACTTTGTAAATTTCCTTCCATTCCTTTCTGGCCTGATGTGTTTCTGTTGAGAAATCATTTGATAATCTAATGGGAGATCCCTTGTATGTACCTTTCTTTCTCTCTCTTGCAGGCCTTTAAGATCTCTCTTTGTCCTGAACATTTGCCATGGTAATTATGATGTGTCTTAGTGTGGGTCTTCTCAGGTTCATCTTGTTTGGGACTCTCTGTGCTTGTGTGACTTTTGTTCCCCACATCAGAGAAGTTTTCTGGCATTATTTCTTCAAATAAGTTTTCTAACACTTGTTCCTCTTCCTGTCATTCTGGCACTCCTATTATTCATATGTTGCTTCGTTTTATGTTGTCCCAAAGCTCCCTTAGGCTCTCCTCCTGTCTTTTAATTTTTTCCTCCAATTGCAGTTCAGTTTGGGTGTGTTTTGCTTCCCTGTCTTCTAATTCGCTAATTCAGTCCTCCGCTTCTCCTAGTCTACTGTTGAAACCCTCTGCTTCCTAGTCTACTGCTGAAACTTTCCATGGTGTTTTTTTATTGCAGCTATATCACTCTTTATTTCTTCTTGATTCTTACATAAATTGCTGATTTTTTCATCCATCTGGTTTATGAACTGTATTACCCTTATTCTGAATTCTTTTTATGATATATTGCATGCCTCTGTTTCACTTAGCTGCCTCTCTGGTGATTTCTCCATTTCTTTCCTTTTGGGGTTTCTTTGTCTCCCCATTTTTGCTCTCACCAAAGGATCTAGGTGTCAAGTCTTACAGGGGCTGCTCCTCAGGTGACAGCATCTCCTTGGGCAGTGGCTGCTCCTCAGGCAGTCGTGGAAGTCGCTGCTCCTCAATTGGCAGCAGCTCCTCTGGTGGGTGCTGTTGGCAGCAGTGGTGGCTCCTCTGGCTTCCAGGGGCAGGCTGCTCACTCAGCTGCTGCTCCTCGGACAGGGGCAGGCTGCTCTCTGGGCTCCTGTTCCTCAGATGGGGGCAGGCTTCTCATGTGGCTGCTGCTCATGTGGTCACAGTGCCTTGGGCTAAAGCTTTGGGCCGGCCAGAAAGGAGCATGCTTCAGAACTCACAGGAGTCTACACCCGGGGTGCTTGGAGTCTCGGTGACCGTGGGACTGCAGCTGAGGAAGCAGGTCCCTGGCAGGGGTGGCTGTAGAGTCCTGGGTGTTATCTGAGGGCACTCTGGGTGGAGGTGAGGCTGGGCTCTCCATAACAGCAGCTCTCCCCTTCAAAAAGGCGCAGCCTCTGCGGAAGAGCTGGCCACTCTGGGACTGTTTGCAACAGTAGCAGAGGCTTCCTGGTTAGGCGAGCCCAGTCAGCCTGCCCCCAAAAGTCCTGTGGGATCTAACTGTGCCTCACTCACACACACACACACACACTCACACACACACCACATCTACACTATTCTCTTTTGCTCCCTCACTCACTCACATTCTCTCCCTCACTGCCACCTTCTTCCTGACTCTGTAGTTGTTTCTGGAGTGTTATTGATCCCTTCGTGTATGGAGTCTCCTCTCCGGGTGTCTGGTTATGTGGCTCACTCTCTACCACATCGGCCAAACAGGATAAAATTCACCTCGACAAGACACGACAAAAAGGGAACAAAACACAAATGTACTCATGACACTGATAACCCCAATATAAGAAACCACCAGAGAAAAGAGAATTGGGGGAGAGAAAAGAGAACACAAATGATATCGAAGAGAGAAAAAATGGTATGAGAGAAAAAAAAAAGAAGAAAAAGGAAGAAAAAGATTAGAGGCCCAGTGCACAAAATTTGAGCAAGGGGGCGGTTCCCTCAGCCCAGCCTGCAACCTCTCCAATCCGGGACCCCTCAGGGGATGTACGACTGCCTCTCACAATCCAGGACCACTGTCTCCTAACCACTCGCCTGCCTACTTGCCTGATCACCCCTAACTCCTCTGCCTGCCTGCCTGATTGCCCCTAACCACCTCTGCCTGCCTACCTGATCATCTCTAACTGCTCCCCTACCGACCTGATTGCCCCTAACTGCTCCCCTGCTGTCCTGATTGCCCCTAATTGCCTCTGCCTCACCCCCTCACCCAGGACCCAGGATTCCCTCCTCTGGCCAGTTGCAGGCACCAGAGACCAGGGCTTCCCTCCCTCTGGCAGGCTGCAGGCACCCAGGACCTGGGCCGGCTTCGTCCGGGCTGGCCGAAGCCGTAGGGGACTGTGGGTGGGTGGCTTTGTCAGACTGCAGCCGCAGGTGCCCAGGACCACAGGGCAGGCAGCTTGTCCCTCTCTGGGGCCACAGGTGCAGATGCAGCCGCTGGCGCCCAGGACCATGGGGTGGGCATCTTGTCCCTCTCCCAGGCCACAGGCACAGTTGCTGGCACCCAGGACTGCAGAGACCATGGGGTGTGCGATCGTCCCTCTCTTGGGCTGGGCCACAGGCACAGGTGCAGCCACTGGTGCCTGGGACCACGGGGCGTGCGGTTTGTCTCTCTCCTGGCCCAGGCCGCAAGCACAGGCGCAGCTGCTGGCACCCGGGACCACAGGCAGGCGGCTTATCCTTCTCCCTGGCTGCAGTCTAGCTGGTCCCCATTCCTCTCTTAAAAGCTCATTTGTGCCTGGCTGGTCCCCATTTCTCTCTCCTCAGTGTTGAGTGTCTGAGCTGTTACAGCAGGATGGCATGAGGGTGTGACAGCCATTTGCATATTAGCTGTTTATTATATAGGATAGGGAGAAAACACAGGAGAACAAACAGATAAACCAAAACATACAAACACCAAATACTCAGTAAAGAGGGTGGGGGCAGAATCTTATATACATAAAGTAAGGTTAAGGAATTAGATGAATATGGGAAGGACCTCAGTTCAGTATAGAGGAAGTAGAAAGAGGATGAGTAGATAAGAAGAAAGAGAAAGAGAAGAAAAAATAATAATAAATTTAAAAAATTAATTTAAAAATAGGATAAAATAAAAATATTAGAATGATGGAAAATAATGTGTAAAGAAATAGAACATAAAGAAACAAATGAAAAAAGAAAAATAAAGAAAAAGAAAAAAAGAGATAACAAAATAATAATAAAATAAAATAAAAATGAAAAAGTGAAGTGTCATTCCTTTCCTCTGAGTTTTAATTCCTTGTGAGGGCTGATTTAAGATCCCACTCTTCTGTACTGTCTGCTGCTTCTCAGTTTCCTATTGCTGAGACTGAAATCCTCTCTCTAGGCCAGTTCCTGTGGACTCTCAGGGACTATTCAGATTTTTTTGTATCCTTTGTGCCACTCAGGGTGTAGTCTGGGTGTGGCTGTATTGGTTGCCTGCATGGAGAGGCTATCTCTTCAGGACAAAATGGCTGCCTAGGTCCTGCTCGTTAGGTATGACTCAACATCAGACTCGTGGCCACCTCTTCCCTACCCTCTCCTCTCCCCAGCCTCTCCCCAGACTCCACAAGTCTGCACCTCCACCTGCACCTGAGCCAAGGGTAAGTGTCTGTATTTGAAAGGTCCTATAAACTAGGTTCAGCGAACAAAAGCAAAGACCAAAAAGAGGGGAAAGAGCTGCGCCACTGTGAGCCCCTCTCCCCCCGACACAGCATGGCCTGGGCAGCCGTCCAGGCTGCCCCCTCTGGGCTCAGTCTCTCTTGGCTGTGGACCCAGATCTAGAATCCCCTGCCACCAGCAGCCCTGCGGACCTCCTTTCCACAGTGGAGCTGTGCCTGTCCCAAGCAACGCAGCCTCTGTGCCTTGCAGTTTTCCTCTGACCCTCTGGGCTCAGAGGTCATGCAGTTCTCTCCAGCCCAGATCCCTGATTTTATCATTCTCCAGGCGTTCTCTGCCCTTCCAGGCTGCAAATTGTCTCACCAGCTGTGTCTACTTCGTCAATTCGCCAATTCGGGGTGGATGTTATTCAATTTAGTTGCTCGTTCTATCTGCTCCAGGACAAGGCTCAGGACACGTCCGTCTATTCCCCCGCCATTTTGTCTCCCTTTTTATTATTTTAAATCAGGGGTCCTCAAACTTTTTAAACAGGGGGCCAGTTCACTGTCCCTCCGACCGTTGGAGGGCCGGACTATAGTTTAAAAAAAAACTATGAACAAATTCCTATGCACACTGCACATATCTTATTTTGAAGTAAAAAAACAAAAC
>NW_005354109.1:407326-413774 GCF_000412655.1 Myotis brandtii
AAATCCTAACTTGTTCTTACCTCGGTCCTCAGGCAGCAGCAGGCTCTGCACAGGCAAGCTCGTGACTCGTCCGATCACACCCGAGACTGAGAGGAGGAGTCGAAAGACAGAGAGAAGGAGGGGAGTCAGAGAGTGCGGGCGCACATTCCACACATGCGCACTGCGGGCCCAGGAAGAGTCGGCTGCTAAGCAACAGGCAGCGGCGGCAAAAACACCCGACGGGCCGGATAAATGTTTTCGGTGGGCCGCATGTGGCCCGTGGGCCGTAGTTTGAGGACCCCTGTTTTAAATAATGAGATGTTTAAATTGTACATTGAAAATTCACATTACTTCCAATTTCAAACTCTTTTTATTACCACTACATAGTTTCCTCTTTTTATTAGCAACACCAGATATAACATCTATTGATTTTGTAGTATTTTTTTAACATACCTGATGTCAGTAAATAATATAATGAATTTTGAAAGCACATAGAGCAGTGGTTCCCAACATGGGGCACATGCCCCACAGGGGGGCTATTTGATTTTTAGGGGGGGGGCAATTTGAGAACGAAGTATTAAAAGTGAATTTTTTGAATTTCTTATGGTTCTAGAGGCCTCATATATAATACATAAATATATATTGTGACATATTTATGCATTTCAATTCTCTATTATATGTTTTGAAAATTTATTTGCTATTTTTTCATATCACTTCATATTATTATTATTTTTTAAACAATTTCTTAGTGAATTGTTCTTCAGTACTTCAACTGTCCTTTCATTCTTTTACTTTTCTCTTTCATGGATGCCATGTTCTTTGGAAGCTTGTTTAGATCAAGTTAATGGCCTTTTAGGCTTCCTCCATGTGATTAGGAATTCACTTTTTGAATAATAAGAATTATATGTCACAGAATAGGCATCAGGATTTTAGAGATGCTTAGGTGGGGTGTGGCCAAAAAAAGGTTGGGAGCCATTGACCTAGAACTACTAATGTGAGCTCTAAACTCACTTTGTAGAGCCATCATAGTTGTTATAGAAGCCCTGATGTTTGGGAAGTGATTATATTTTTACATGAGATATTTTAAGATCTTTGTGAATCTCTTTGTATCCAGTCTTAGTAATTTTGAAAGTAACATTCCGTTCATGATTTCTAAAATCTTTATGAAACTTACATATATATGAGCACTAATGTTGCTTTTTAAAATGGATTACTATCAACTTTGCAGGAAAATGTGCTTGACAGAAGTTCATTACAAAGCTAATCTTCAACATTTTTTCATGATCTCATCAAGCTTTCTCTCTTTTTTTTAAAGAAAACCTTTTATATTTAAAACATGTTGTTATTTATTTCAGGGAGAGCAAGGAAGAGGGACAGATAGAAACATCAATGATGAGAGAGAATCATCAATCAGCTGCTTCTTGCATGGCCCTACTGGCGATTGATCCCACAACCCAGGCATGTGCCCTGATTGGGAATTGACCTGTGACCTCCTGGTGCATGTGGTTCATGGGTCGATGCTCAACCTCTGCAGAACACTGGCCAACCCATCAAGCTTTCTTGATACAATATCATTGCTCAGTGAAACACAAGAATATTTTTTTTAATTTGAGCTTTCTATAAATGAAAATAACAACCTCTCAAACAGCTAGAAAGATTGATTTTCTTTAATATTTTTGGTCTTAAACATCTTGTATTACATTGTGCTATTCTGTAAGAAATAATGGGACCTTTATTCTTCTGATTAGGATATATTTGAAACAGTCCAGTGACAGTAATCCTATAAATTTCAGAAATCTGCTATATCCTCGTTAATTTAATCAATGTGTTTGTAAAATTTGCACTAAATTTCTCTAGTTTTTGTTCTTTCTAAAATGTGAAGACAGATTAGGAATATACAAATTGTTCAATTGTTGAACAAATTATAAAATGCAATGTTATATAACCAGCTGAATACCATATATTTTCTTCATGTTTAATTTTTTTAAATCAAAGACCATCCTTTATTACAATGTTAGCTTATGGTAATTGCATGAATATTCATTTGAGCTTAAAGAACTCAGACCTTTGCCCAATATAACAAATGCAATTTTAAAATGTACAGAATCTCCTTTTGAGCAACAGACAATACTAGAAAACTCATGAATTTAATGACACCAAAGTACTTATCCTTCAAAAAGTTTGCCAAATCCATTCATTGGCTCTATCACTAGTAAGAATGGCCTCTCTGATCCTTAGCACACGGTGAGAATGTTTCTACACCAAATGTTGGAGCCTAGGTTTTCTGAGTCCAAATTGATGATGGCTACCGGTCCTTAGGACTTCAAATTCTGCCCCTGCTAAAGCATGGCTGACCATTTTATGGAAAAATAACCTCTTCCCTGAGTGAGCTGCTGCCACTGTTGCTGCCACCACCAGCTTTAAAACTACACATCTGATCACCACTCTTCAGCACTCAAAACCTCAGGGCAGGCCACTGCACCTCGCTCCAATACGCAGCTCTTACGGATCCTTCAATCATTTGCAACCTCAGGGTGGGATGCTGCTCCTTCCTGTCACCCAGATCTCTCAGATATGCCCTTTCCCAATTGGGAGCCTACAGTAAGCAGTCCCAGCCTTTGGGGACCTCAGGCTCTAGGGATGGTGGCAGGCCTCAATAACAGCTACAGTGAAAAGCTATATTTGATATTTTAAATAAAGATTTTCAAAATATATTTATATAATTTTCATAAATGTAATAATTATAAATACAAACGGACACAAGTATGTTACATTGGTGACTAAGCTATCACAAGCAACATTACCAATTGTAACCTAATTTTCCAAAATAGAGTGACTTTTGGCAAAATTTGAAAAACAATGAACAATGTCCCTTTGATTTATTGATAAATTCCAAGAAAATTTGGTGCATATTACAACCATAAAAAATATTTTGTATATACATAAAACTGAATTAGTTTCTAGGCTTAGATCATTTAAATGGCAATGAGGGAAATTCAAAATATGCCTTAAGGTAGAGAGATTTGCTCTGCCAGTGTGGCTCAGTGGTTGAACATCAACCTATGAAGTAGGAGGTCAAAGCTGGATTCCTAGTCAGGACACATTCAATCAGTGATTCTCTCTCATCATTGATGTTTCTATCTCCCCCTCTCCCTTCCTCTCTGAAATCTATAAAACATGTTTTTAAAAAAAAAAAAAAAAAGATAGATTTTTTTTAATATACAGGACTTCGCCATGCTTTACAACGTATATAGTATTCTTGGTCTCTACCCAGTAATGCAGCAGTACCTCCTAATAATTTAGCAATAGAAGAAATGCCTCCTATAAATTTTCAGAATGACTAGAGGGACTGTGCTCTGTCCCTAAGGAGTGCACTGACTAGGCTATAAAACAGTGAATCCAGCTATGCACGTGAAAACTATTGTAGATCATGCCACTGTGGCCTCTCATCTGATACGCAGTGTCCTTTTTACATTCAATGAATAATTTTGCTATAGCTCAATCCCTTTCTTAAAAGCAGGTGTTACTAAAAATTTGGCCTTTGAAAGAGACTTTTGGGTTTGTCACAAAAAGATGGGGTTGGGGAACGTTTTAGCAAGTTCATGAGAATAAATTGTTTTTCTTAGATTTATTACATGAAATCTCTATAATGCTAGCTTCCTATTTTGTTCTATAACACATAATATATAGATTCATCTTTACATATATATAATACAGACTATAAAATTTAGCAAATTTTACAATGTACACTATACTGTATATTTTAGCATGAAAAATCAACAGAGCCTTCTCTACGACATACCAGTACACGTGAAAAGAAATCATTGCCTTGCTTCTGCAGCCAATATTTGTGTCGTTGCTTCAAATGGAAGTAGGAAACTAACATTTAATATATACCTAATATTAGCAACATATTAAAATACCCATAGATCATCTATGTCATTCACAGTAGTCTCACTGAAAGGCAGCGTTTATGATGGGGTAATTTGGAAAGCTATGCATGATCTTCCTGTGTCCACTCAGGCTTCCCCCCTCTCTTACTTGAAGTCACTTTTCTTCTCACCTTTAAAGAGAGTTCCAGCCCAACCAGACTACTCCTTGACATAAACTTAGTGTTTTAAGTACTTGCTCCTGTGATGATTTGTACAGTTGTCTTGCAGTTTTAGTTTGCTAATTGGTCCAGTCAGTGTTTTTCACACAGCTTCTTTGCCAATTATCTTCCCTTAAATTTCCCACCACAGAGCAGGTTTCCAGTATTGGAGAATAAGCAAATCACCCTGATTCTGCTGTGGGTTCCCTAGTACATAAAATACTCCATATTATACTACTGGGAAAAATTCTTATCCTTCAAAACAATAGGGGACGTCTGTAATAGTGTTAACAATAAAAAATAAACTTAAGAAAAACAGTTGAGGAAGTTGGAGGTTAAAGAAAAGCCCAGCTCTCACGGATCCTTCATTCATTTGCAACCTCAGGGTGGGATGCTGCTCCTTCCTGTCACCCAGATCTCTCAGATATGCCCATTCCCAGTTGGGAGCCTACGGTAAGTGGTCCCAGCCTTCGGTGACCTCAGGCTCTAGGGATGGTGGTGGGCCTCAATAACAGCTACAGTGAAAAGCTATATTCACTGGACACAGACAATAGTGCAATGAAGGCTTCGGGAGGAGGAGGGAGGAGGGAAGAGGGTGGTCAATGGGGAAAAAAATAAAAGGGGACATCTGTAATACTGTCACAATAAAGATAAATTTTAAAAATTAATTATTAAAATGTATTACAGATTTTAAAAATAAACAAACAAATGAAAAAAAAAACAGTAGACCTAGGTCAGTGGTTGACAAAACACGGCTCGCGAACCACATGCGGCTCTTTGGCTCCTTGAGTGTGGCTCTTCCACAAAATACCACGTGCGGGCTCACACATACAGTGCAATTGAAACTTTGTGGCCCATGTGCAGAAGTCGGTTTTCAGAAAGGAGATAGACGAAACAAGTATACAAGACGAGTGTGGATGGGAGAGTTGGAAGGGGTTGACCTCAGCGAATGTACCTCAATCAGATTGAGGACGTTTTTAGCAAAGGCCACCTTAGGAGCATCCTAATTAAGTTAATTACAATGTACCTACCTATATAGTTTAAGTTTAAAAAATTTGGCTCTCAAAAGAAATTTCAATCGTTGTATTGTTGATATTTGGCTCTGTTGACTAATGAGTTTGCCGACCACTGACCTAGGTCCATTTATGGAGAAGAAAAGAAAAAAGGTAAAATAAATATCCCTGGCTGGGCGTGTTGTGGTAAATACCGGCTGTCTGTAAGAGTGTCCTAGTAAGAATGTCTTCAAGACAGCTGGTTACCTTCATCATCATGTTCTCTGGTTTCTTGTGGGGAGAGCTCAGGAGATTTATCTCAGTGCTGCGGCAGATGCAATGGCGTGAGTACGCTCCGCCTGCACAAGCTTCCTCGGCACACCAGGAAGTGGCATCGCCCGCCTGAGAAGACCCCCTAGAGCCCCTACATAGTACCCTGATCTTTCCTACTATTGGTTGCCCTATGGATGTTGTAAACTTCTGATTGGTCTGGAATGTTATATATGTTGCTGCACTCACACAATAAACTTGGATCTGCGTCACTGAACCGGTCCCCGGAGTCGGGCATGCTTTGTTAGGACTCCGTCGGCCTCACCCCCGCGGGACCCCCTGCTTCAGTTTCACATTTCCCTTTCCTCCACAAACTCAACATTTCACCACTCTCTCAAAGCCACTGTAGAATTAAAGGTTTCTAATATTGAGGCAGGAAAACCACATAAAATTATAATATTCTTCATTCTTTATACTGATGTCTTTTAACTTTCTATTTGTGTATGTGAACATCATGAGGCCAGATATTGATGTTGTAGATTCTTGATTTCTGTAACATTCTTTCATTCACTGGATACTCCATAAATGTTTTTTTATTAATAAATTAATTTGTAAAGCAAATACTGGTAAAACTTGAAAAAAACTGCTATTATTTTCCACTTTAAAATACATAAGTACTTATAAATTGGATGTTGTATGTATATTTTGGTTTATGTGATGCTGACAGTGATGAGAGGAGAGGTAGAAATTATAGGAAATAAGGCAATATCTATGATTTTTAGATACAAGAAGAGAAACCAATTGAAAAGAAAATTGATACTGCCTAGTTTTTCCATATTGCAAAATAATTAGCTTTTTTTTGAGGTAGGCAAAGACTTTTATTTTTTTTATTTTTTAAAAAATCTTTATTGTTAAGATTTTTACAATTGTTCTCCTTTTTTTCCCCCCATAGCTCCCCTCCACCCGGTTCCCATTCCACCCTCTGACCTTACCCCCCCACTGTCCTCATCCATAGGTGTACGATTTTTGTCCAGTCTCTTCCAGCACCCCCACACCCCCTTCCCCCTGAGAATTGTCAGTCCACTCCCTTTCTATGCCCCTGATTCTATTATATTCA
>NW_005354109.1:415334-453077 GCF_000412655.1 Myotis brandtii
GCACAGCTTGGGTGGGGCGGGGTCTCAGGGAATCAACAGGGTGGAGCAAACAGCTATGGCTGATCCTCAGTCCTACCCTAAGTGGTCCCGGGTCTCAGTGTCCTGAGGTAATCGCTGCAAGCACCTCTGAGAGAAAGCCGCCCTTGAGTTCTGCCCGCTGCCAGACAGTCCAGTTTCTCCCAGTATGAGTCTGGGTCCCCAGAGACTCACCCGGAACTGGAGTCAGAGACCTCGGGAGCTTGTGTCTCCCTCCTGATTGAAAAAGACAACTGAGTCCTCAGTTGCCAGCCCTTTCCTCACATGCCTCCATACCTCTGCACTTTACTTCCTCACCTCCTCTGAGTCTCAGTGTGCTTTTCTCTTTCCTTCTAGTTGTAGAATTTCCACTCAGCCATTCTTCCTGTGGTTCTGGATGATGTCTGTTTTGTCTTTTAGTTGTATTTTTGAAGTGGTTGTGGGAGGCAGCAATTTCCGGTGTTTACCTATGCCGCCATCTTGGTTTCTCTGCAAAATAATTAGCTTAATTAAAAAGTTAAAAGTACAAAGTTAAAAGTAAGAAGTAAATAAGATTACTGAACTTATAAATTACCTTATAATTAATTTGATACAAATATCAAGTTATTTAATAGGAACAAGGAGTTTCATGCATTTATGTATAGCAGAAAGCAGTTATAACATTCTGAAAATTAAACTCACATTTATAATTATAATGTAAGGGAATTAAAAGCAAGAATCTGGGAAATAACAAGTTATCTATCCATATTCTACAGAGTAAAAAATTCTTAAAAGAAAAAATCTTAAACGTTAATTCACTTTACTTTGCAAATGAAACAGGAATTTTATGGGTGAGATAGGACAGTTTTAGGAAATATTATAAATTTTGGAAATTAGGGGGACCATGAAGGAAGCACAGGACTGCAGAGCAGCAGAAGGTATATTTCTATAGAACAGGGGAGCTGAAAAGCTGCAACAGGTACATTTCCATAGAATGAGGGAGCTGGGAACAGCAAAAGGTCTATATTTACAAAATAAAGAGAAGGAAGCACTTCATCCAGAAGGAGAGGAAGAAAGACCAAAAGGAATAGAAAAACAATAAGGAAGGAGTAAGAGGGGGGAGAACCTCACCTGTCCCATGTGAGGTTCACCTTTGAGCCCAGGAGTTACTATAGTAACCAATCCAATTGGAATAGTGACCAATCAGAGGGGATATCAAGGCACCAGGATCTATAGTTTATAAGCCATAGGGAAAAGGAACTCAGTGGGACCCTTTCCCCCTCCCTGCTTAGGAGTCCATTCTGTGGGACTCTTTCCCTCTCCCCACGTGGGAGTCTGTACTTGTTCTTCAACAAATCTCCACCTTTGCTATACCACTTTCTGTCTGTGGATTCATTCTTTGATTCTGGAGGACAAAGAACCCGGGTTCCTGTCCAAAAATTTCGTATCACAAATATGTACATTGACACACTTGCTTTTATATAATTAAAAATAATGACTGAGCCTGGCCAGTGTTGCTCAGTGGTTGAACCTGGTCAGGGCACAAGCCTGGTTCTGCGCTTGATCCCTAGTGTGGGGCGTGCAATCAATGATTCTTATCATTGATGTTTCTATCTCTCTCTCTCTCCTTCTCCCTACCTCTCTGAAATCAATAAAAATGTATTTTAAAAATAATAATGATAGAGCAATTTTAATCATTTTATACTGCAAACGAAGGGCTGTTCATTAAAAGGGGAACAAAGGGACACAAACATTCCAGGAAAGACCTTCCACAAACATACATTTTAATAAATCACTCCAATCCTTGCATTCACTTCCTGCAGTTTTGTTGATTATGGAACAGAGAAACCACATATCTGTCTGTTAAGGTACAACTTATTACAATGACTTCTGGAAAGTAATGTGTCTGAACAACTCAGGGGGAAGAGGGCTAATCCGAGTACAACACTGGTCTGGTGAGAGAAGGAAAAGTAAAACCTTTCCTGGTGATAATATAAACAAATGATAATTGAAATTCCCAGTGGAATATAAGTAAATATGTATATTTTTCATTCCCAGGAGTCAAAAGCAGGTAGGAAAGCTGGAAGATGGAAAAAATAGACTAAAAACAGAAACAAATATATCTCCCCAGCTATCCTGCAGCTAAGGCCTATTGCAATCAAGGCCCTTCTTAAAAATGACTGCCCGCGGAGAGCGAAGTGGGCTCTGGGGGCAGGTGGAGAGCCGGCTCCTCGGCCACACAATGCAGAAGTGATTGTTTTCCCAGGATGTTTCCGATCTAACTCTCACCACAGCATAACCCAGGGTGGTGCCAGATGCTGTGACAAAATCGTTTGACATTAAACTCCTGGAACATGGAGCAGACTTTTAAGAGACAACACACTGACATCTAGAACCTACACACTTTTATAATGAAAAGGAAGAAAAAAAACAGCGAAAATTGTGACTTTTGTGATTCTCTCTTTAAGGGATCTCATTTGAAATCTGAGAAGTGTTTTGTAGAAGTGAAATCAGACCAGTTAGAATAATGTGAGAATTTAAATGACTTAGTAGAAAAAAGGAGCATTAGTTTGTCACATACAGACTGCATGACATGGATTATTGAAAATTCAGTCATAAATGGGAAAAGTGTGAGAGAAAGAGCAAAGTAGGTTGGATACTTTGAGTTTGTTATAAAGCAACTGTCCAGTGGATTGGGACTTCTATAGAGTGAGCTCAATGGCAAGCAATTTGTTAGGAAAACATTTATTAGGAAAAACTGAAAAATGTTTAGAGATTATAAATGGACCAATTAGATTTTTTTCAGCTACCTCTCATTTCTCACAAAGCACTCCTGCTGGCTCACCCCTGAGGTCCAGAAGGTTATTGTTTAGTTTCATTGAGATTTTGAAGTCATGCTAAATGATGAAAGAGAATTGGTTTCATTTTATCCAGTAATGTGTTAAAATTGCATGCCAAGTAAAACATTGATTTGTTACAATAATTACAAAGCTGCCCTTTTCAAATACAGGCAGTATTTTAAGCACTATATAGTAACCCTCTGTGAGACTCAGTTTATTTTTCTAAAAGATAGAAAATTACTAAATAATGCTTCCTTTTTGCAAAAACCTCTGGTCAAATAACTAATTACAAATATGTTCTAATCTGGTAAAAGTATAGATTAGAATTACATTAAAAAGTATTGTTCTGTCTATTCTCTCAGACTTTTGAGGAGAAGAAAATAGACAAAGGCAGGGATAAAACAATGATTCTTCACAACATATAAACTATGAGTTTTAGAACAATATCATTGTGTAAGAATCAAGACCATGTTAATAATTTCTATTTATTGAGAGCTTAGTAAGCATATGAAAGCTGCTAGTTCTTATTATACACCAAATGCTGTGGTTAATGCTTTCAAATCGTATTTCATTCAATCCCAGTGACAACTCTAGGGCAGTGGTCGGCAAACTCATTAGTCAACAGAGCCAAATATCAACAGTACAACGATTGAAATTTCTTTTGAGAGCCAAATTTTTTAAACTTAAACTATATAGGTAGGTACATTGTTATTAACTTAATTAGGGTACTCCTAAGCTGGCCTTTACTAAAAATGTCCTCACTCTGATTGAGGTACGTTCGCTGAGGTCGACCCCTCAGATTGAGGACGTTTTTAGCAAAGGCCAGCTTAGGAGTACCCTAATTAAGTTAATAACAATGTACCTACCTATATAGTTTACCCCTTGACATTCCCCTGGCCTCCCCTACCCCCCAGTGTCTTGTGTCCATTGATTATGCTTATATGCATGCATACAAGTCCTTTGGTTGATCTTTTACTGCCTCCCCAACCCTCCCCGGGCTTCCCGCTGTAGACATCTTCTTTCACTCCACAACATTCCCTAAAATTAACTTAATAAACTTTACTTAAAGTTTTAAGTCAACTTCGCACTGAATGTGTGCTCCCGCACGTGGTATTTTGTGGAAGAGCCACACTCAAGGGGCCAAAGAGCCGCATGTGGCTCGCGAGCCGCGGTTTGCCGACCACTGCTCTAGGGGAACAGATATGCTTATCCCCATTTTTCAGATGAGTAAACTGGGGCTGCAAACATTTAATAAGTAGCTCAGGTTTACACAGCCAATAAATGGTGAGAAAAGTATACGCGTTTAGATTTGCTTGACTCCAAAATTTATTCTCCCATCTACTCAGCTATACTTTTTTTCATTATGCTAATACTCATTTTCTTCAGGCTCAGAGAAGGATGTAGTTCTTAGGTTGTTGCTTCCTACGGGCCTATTAAGTAGTGGGAACCTGAAACCAAGATTTAATCAAACACCTAAAATTGTGTCTATCTGTAACTCTTTGGAAATATGAATGAACAAAATAAGAGATGAATTTCTACCTGAATAAAGTACCAGTGAAGCAAAACAATGACATATTCTGGTTTCATTATTCAAATTAAGAATGAAAAAAATTATTGAAATCAGTTGGTAGCTGGGGAGAATTATTAGTGGAAAAAATAGGTGATATGATTTCAAAAACTTTATCAGGACACACATGATAAGAAAATAACAATATTTCTAAAGTTGGTAGCATTTTCAAATGTTGAGTGGATTACGTCAAGCCCAATAAATCAAATAAATATTAAATCTGGAAATATTTCAAAATCTCCGGTGTAACAGCTTTGTCTTGGTGTGCTATGAATGGTAAAGAATATAAAACATTGTTTCTATCAAAAAGCTTATATCGCAACTGAGAAGGTAAAAGACATGAAAATAAAGGTTTTGTAAGCAGCACATGCTCAATACTCCAAGATGTGTGTGAATATGCTACTGGAGATAATAGAAAAAAAGTATTTTGAATTAAGGTGTTTGGTATTCCATTAGTTAGAAATAAGTAGAATACTTATATGAGGATAAGAGTTTGTAGACTTCTTATTTCTTTTCCTTCTCTAAGTTTAGAAGCAAAGCTGACCATAATGGCATTATTGATTTGTTACCAGTCCCAGGTAAGCCTGAGACTGCAAAACTGTAGCCCTGAAACAAATCCACAGAGCAGCATATTTGTCCAGATATTTAGTCTCAACCATGGCAATGAACTGAGATCCTGAGATCCATTCCAGCAGAGTACTCCAGGAATCAGGATGCCAGCAAGCCAAAATTTGTCTCATCACACAAAGATATTTTTCTTAGAGATTTTAATGGAAATGTAGGCTTTGTTTACTATAGACATAGCTTATATATTTTTATTATGGGCTTATTTTACTTCAATTTGCAATAGACTCGTGGAAAATGCACTAGAGTAGAAGAGAGAACTGAATTATATTGTCAGCTCTTTCATTGACTAGTTGTTTGAATTTCTAAAAGTCACTTAACCTCTGTGAGACTCAGTTTATTTTCCTAAAAGATAGAAAGTATCCCAGTGTGTAATGATGAACATGTGAAAGCAACCATATGTTCAGAATGCCCAGCTTACCTCAAAAATATTTTTGATTACAATTTAATTTAATTTAGGCCACTGAGACGTTACTTCAAGGATGCATTATCATCATGTTTACTGTATCATCTGTAAACAAGCAAAATTAATAAGGATGTGTTTGGTAGTTTCTATTTGTGATGTTGTTTTATTGAAATAATCTTTACTATACCTTCCATAACAATAATATCTGTTAGTGAAAGCTATTTATATTGATATTTAGTTGCTATTTTTTTTAAATATATTTTATTGATTTTTTACAGAGAGGAAGGAAGAGAGATAGAGAGCCAGAAACATCGATGAGAGAGAAACATCGATCAGCCGCTTCCTGCACATCTCCCACTGGGGATGTGCCCGCAACCCAGGTACATGCCCTTGACCGAAATCGAACCTGGAACCCTTCAGTCCGCAGGGCGACGCTCTATCCACTGAGCCAAACCGGTTTTGGCGATATTTAGTTGCTATTTAAAAAAACAAAATTATAACACTCTTGTATCTGGCACCAAGTTATTAGGGAAAGATAATATTTCAGTTTATTCTAATATTTACTATAACCAGGTAAGATTTTGATTTTATGGAGAAAATGTCTTCAATCAGAAACAGTGTTTCTTTTGTGATTACCTTGGTAATTATGGCAGACTAACATCGGGAGCTGGTATTTTGTGCAGATACACTTCTATAAATCATATGATGAATGTAGTTTATAGTCAATACTATAAGAATGTCAGCTACATTATAAGCAGTGTTATCTTCAATAATGCTTTCAAATTGTATTGCATTCAATCCCAGTAACAATTCTAGAGAAACAGATTTGCTTATCCCCATTTTCCAGACGAGCAAAGTATGGCTGCAAACACTTAATAACTGGTTCATGTTTACACAGCCAGTAAGTGGTGAGAAAAGTATTTGAGTTCGGATTTGCTTGACTCCAAAATGTATTCTCCTATCTACTCAGTTATACTTCTCTTCATTATTCAAAGTCATCTTCAGGCTCAGAGAAGTAAGTAATTCTTAGGTTATAATACATCCTGACGGCCTATTAAATAGTGAGGAACTCAAACCAAGATTCCATCTAATGCCTAAAATTATGTCTAACCCTAACGCTTTGGAAATATTATCTCAATAAGAGCTGCTCTTTCATGAAAGTGATATATTTTGAAGGGAGAGGCCAATATCTTCTGGTTGGAAAGTCTCCTGAAGTAGTCCGTGTCCACATGTGCACTCAAACTCTTCTCATTTTGTGTGTCTGAGTGATGATAGTTAAGTCTCAGACTTTCAGTGTCTCAGCACGACATTTAATTTTCTCTGAGGGTGTATGTTCAAAACAGATTCTTAGGTGACTCCGCCCCATAGCCACTCAGAGACCATCGAGATTACATGCCCTCTTTGGTCATGTATTGGGTTATTTTCATTGCCATTACTATTGTAAATTCATGCAATTATTTTTACTTTGATAATATACACAGTTAAAATTTTTATTTTAATGATAATGTCATAACATATTAATGATATAATACTTTAAAGTACATATAATTTCTAGTCATATATAAAATTAAATAATCTAAATAATTTATATCTTAAATTTTATTAATTTTATAAGGTACAATGTTATTCCATCATTTCAATATGCATATATTTGTTTGTCCTGTAACATTTAAATTTTTATTTTTATATTTAGTGATAATAAATCTTTTTTCATTATTTTTAGTGAGATTAAAATTTTGAATATATTGTACATGTTGGTTGTTCATTTCTCTTTTACTACACTTAGAAATCACAAAGCTTCTCAAATCTCCCTTAACATTTTTATAAGACTTGTGTGTAGAAAACACACTCAACAATGTGGCACTGCAACTAGGTCAGAGAGAAGCTCCCTGGAGGAAGTAGGAAATATATCTACCATTTTCATATGCTTATTACTAGGAGCCTGTGAAAAATTTTATTAGTGCCAAGTCTGGGGAATTTTTATATCCCCTTCCCTTTGGCAAATGACTTATTTACATATTAACTTGTTCCATGGGATTTGAGGAAAAAATAATAAATAGGCACTCGACTAAAGAATAAAACAGTATTGGACAGGCAGATGCAGGTTTTGACTTATGGTGGCTTAGTGTGATGTGTGAAAATTGGTGATGGGGTTTTTCAAACTAAGAAAATTCAGCTCTGATTTTACATGCATAGACAGTACTGGACTGAATAATGAAATGAATTTCATCACCCATTTTTCTGTGTTTTCAATTTTTGTGAAATTTGCTTCAGATTTTTTATGTGAACTTTTATATGAAAAGAAATATATATTTATTTTTTAAATTTTGTATGTTTGAAGGAATAAAATAATAATTCTTTACAACATATTAGCTATGAGTTATAGAACAATATCATTGTGTAAGAATCAAGGCAATGTTAAAAAATTCTGTTCATTGAGAGCTTAGTAGGCACATGAAAGCTGCTAGCTCTTATTATACACCAAATGCTGTGCTTAATTTTGCTTGCTTTACAGATGACACAGCAAATAAGATTATAATGCATCCTTGAGGTAACCTCTCAATGGCCTAAATTAAATTGCAATCAAGAAATATTTTTTCTGTCCTGGATGGTTTGGCTCAGTGGACAGAGCGTCGGTCTGTGGACTGAGGGGTCCCGGGTTCAATTCCGGTCAAGGGCTCCTGCCTGGGTTGTGGGCTGGATCCCCAGTGGGGGGTATGCAGGAGGCAGCTGATCAATAACTTTCTCTCATTGATTTTTATATCTCTCTCTCGCTTTTTCTTCCTCTTGAAATCAATAAAAATATTTTTAAAATATATATTTTTGAGGTATGCTGGGCATTCTGAACATATGGTTGCTTTCACATGTTTATCATTACACCCTGAGATACTTTCTATCTTTTAGGAAAATAAACTGAATCTCACAGAGGTTAAGTGACTTTTAGAAATTCAAACAACTAGTCAATGAAAGAGCTGACAATATAATTCAGTTCTCTCTTCTACTCTAGTGCATTTTCCACGAGTCTATTGCAAATTGAAGTAAAATAAGCCCATAATAAAAATATATAAGCTATGTCTATAGTAAACAAAGCCTACATTTCCATTAAAATCTCTAAGAAAAATATCTTTGTGTGATGAGACAAATTTTGGCTTGCTGGCATCCTGATTCCTGGAGTACTCTGCTGGAATGGATCTCAGGATCTCAGTTCATTGCCATGGTTGAGACTAAATATCTGGACAAATATGCTGCTCTGTGGATTTGTTTCAGGGCTACAGTTTTGCAGTCTCAGGCTTACCTGGGACTGGTAACAAATCAATAATGCCATTATGGTCAGCTTTGCTTCTAAACTTAGAGAAGGAAAAGAAATAAGAAGTCTACAAACTCTTATCCTATATAATAAAAGGCTAATATGCAAATGACTGTATGGTGGAATGACCGGTCACTATGATGAGCTCTGACCACCAGGGGGCAGACATTCAACACAGGAGCTGTCCCCTTGTGGTCAGTGTGCTCCCACAGGGAGAGCGCCGTTCAGCCAGAAGCCAGGCTCACGGCTGGCAAGCACAGCGGCAGTGGTGGGAGCCTCTGCCGCCTCCATGGCAATGATAAGGATGTCCTACTGATGGCTTAGTGGACCAAGCCGTCAAGCGGACACCCCCCCACCCCAGCTCCCGGACTGTGAGAGGGTGCAGGCCAGGCTGAGGGACCCCCGCCCAAGTGCACAAATTTCGTGCACTGGGCCTCTAGTCCTCATATAAGTACTCTACTTATTTCTAACTAATGAAATACCAAAGACCATAATTCAAAATACTTTTTTCTATTATCTCCAGTAGCATATTCATACACATCTTGGAGTATTGAGCATGTGCTGCTTACAAAACCTTTATTTTTTAGCCCAGCTAGTGTAGTGTGGATTGACTGTTGACCTATGAACCAGGAGGTCGGGGTTTGATTCCCAGTAAGGGCACATGCCAGGTTTACGGGTTCAATCCCTGGTGGGTAACGTGCAGGAGGCAGCCTATCAGTGATTCTCTCTCATCGTTGATGTTTCTATCTCTCTCTCTCTCCCTCTCCCTTCCTCTCTAAAATCAATAAAAATATATATATTTTATAAAACTTTATTTTTATGTCTTTCATATCCTCAGTTGCAATTTGATCTTTTTGATAGGAACCATGTTTTATATCCTTTACCATTCATAGCACACCAAGACAAAGCTGTTACATAGGAGATTTTGAGATACTTCCTGATTTAATTTCTATTTTATTTATTGGGTTGACATAACCCACTCAACATTTGAAAAACTACCAACTTTAGAAATATTGTTATTTTCTTTTCATCGTATGTGTCCTGATAAAGTTTTTGAAATCATATAATTTTTTCTAATGAGAATTCTCCCCAATTGCCAACTAATTTCAAGAATTTTCTTTATTCTTAATTTGGATAATGCAGCCACAATATATCATTGTTTTGCTTCACTAGTACTTTATTCATGTAACAATTCATAAAATTTTCTCAGAAATGAATTCTGTTAATTTACCAAAACTTTTATACATCTCTTCAGATTTAATTTTCATTAAACAACTCACTCCTGACTTCTAAAATTATATTTTATTGCAACTCACTCCTGACTTCTAAAATTATATTTTATTTCATATTTTATTGCATATCTTTATTTATACATTTTCAAGTCAGTAGTTACATTTTCTTTCACTAAATGTCTGCATGTTTATTTATAAACCTTTTTCTACAATTGTATTTTAAGCATAAGCTATGAACAAAGTACATCTATTAAAATATATTGCCTTGGAAGGGCCTCTCTTTCGTTGTTCTCCTTCTATTTTATAAAACATTAAGTTATTTAAGACAGCAAAATATTCAGTGATAGTTTGAAACTCCACAAGTAATGTAATATTTATGTGTTTTTTAATTTCCCCCAGACAGCTTTTACCTTTAGCTTTTATATTAGGTCTATTATTCAAATTCTATTAATTTGTAAGTGTAGTATGAGGTAGAGGTCAAGGTTCTTTTAAAAATATATATAGATATACAATGTTCTGGCACCATTTGTTGAAAAGAATTTTTGTTTCCCTATTGACTACTTTGACTATTGTTTCATTTGAAGATATCCATTGCCATTTTTTGTTTCGCTTTGTTTTACTTTTAGTTCTGTTTCATTCATTTATGGTTTATTCCTTCACCAATACCACACTATCTTGATTACTCTCATTTTATAATTATTCTTTTAAAAATAATTTATTGTTTTTAATTACAGTTGATGTACAATATTATATTAGTTTAAGGTATAGTACCCAGTCATTACACATTTATATAATTTAAGAAGTGATCACCCTGATAAATCTAGTACCAATCTGACACCATATACAGTTATTAAAATATTATTGACTATATTCTCAATTTTACTTCACATTCCTATGGCTATCATGTAACTTCCAATTTATACTTCTTAATCCCTTCGTCTTTTCACCCATCCCCCAACCCTCCTCCCATCTGGCAACCATCAAAATGTTCTCTGAATCTGATCTGTTTCTATTTGTTTATTTTGATTTTTAGATTCCACATATAAGTGAAATCACATGGCATTTGTCTTTCTCAGTCTGACTTATTTCACTTTGCACAATACCTTCTAGATCCATCCATGTTATTGCCAATGGCAAGATTTTATTGTTTTTATGGCTGAGTCATATTTCACTGTATATATACACCTCTTCTTTATATGTTCATTTATTGATAGACACTTAGGTTACTTCCATATCTTCACTATTGTAAATTATAGTGCAATAACATATGGATGCATATGTCTTTTTTATTTAATATATTGGGTTTCTTCAAATAAATACCCAGAAGTGAAATTGCTAGGATTATTTTTTCTCTTGTTATAGCCTTTGTTTAAAAGTCTATATTGTCTGGTATAGTAAGTATTGTTACCACATATTTTGTTGTTGTTTCTATTTTCATGAAATGTCTTTTTCTATCCCTTTACCTTCATTCTCTGTTGTCTTTTAATCTGAAGTGAGCCTCTCATAGACAATATATGTAAAGATCTTGTTTTGTTATACATTCAGCCAACATGTCTCTTTTGATTGGAGCATTTAATCTATTTGCATCGAAAATAATTGTTAATAGATATACACTAATTGCCATTTTATTATTCATATTTTTGATATTTTTATTTTTCTTCTTCTCCTTAAAAAAGGCCCTTTAACATTCTTGTAATACTAGTTTGGTAGTGATAAACTCTTTTAGCTTTTCCTTGTCTGGGAAACTTTTATCTGCCCTTCTATTTTAAATGATAGCCTTGCTGGGTAGAGTAATCTTGGTGTAGGTCTTGCTTTTTATTGTTTTGAATATTTCTTTCCAATCCTTACTGGCCTGCAAAGTTTCTGTTGATAAATCAACTGACAATCTTATGGGAGCTCCCTTGTAGGTAGCTAACTGCTTTTCTCTTGATGCTTTTTTTTTTTATTTTGTTTTATTGCTTAAAGTATTACAAAGAGTATTATATATGTCTCCTTTTTTTCCCCCTTCCTGACATTGCCCCGCTTCCCCTATCCCCCAGTGTCTTATGTCCATTGGTTATGCTTATATGCATGCATACAAGTCCTTTGGTTGATCTCTTACCCCCCCTCTCCTACCCCCAAACCCTCCCCAGCCTTCCTGCTATAGTTTGATATGTTTTTATTGATTTTTACAGAGAGAAGAAGGGAGAGGGATAGACTGATAGAAACATTGATGAGAGAGGAACATCATAGATTGGCTGTCTCCTGCACACATCCCTACTGGGATCAAGCCTGCAACCCCTGGCATATGCCCTGACTGGAAATTGAACTAGTGACCTCTTGGCTTCTGGGTTGATGCTCAACTGCTGAGCTATACCAGCCAGGCTCTTGATGCTTTTTAGAGTCTCCCTTTATTTTTAATATTGGACATTTTACCTATATGTATTCATGTAGGCCTCTTTGGGTTCATCTTGTTTGGGACTCTGTGCTTCCTTGACTTATATGTCTATTTCCTTCACCAAGTTAGGGAAGATTTCTGTCATTTTGTTCATATAGCTTTTTAATTTATGTTCTCTCTCTTTTCCCTCTGGCACCCCAAGATTCAAATATGGGTATGCTTGAAGTTGTTCAAAATGACTCATTATATTATCTTCATTATTTTTTGTTGTTGTTGTTCTTCTGATTAAGTGTCTTCTGCTTCCTTATCTTCCAAATTTCTGATTTGATTCTCTGCTTTATCTACTTCACTGTTGATTCTCTGAAATGTATTCTTCATTTCAGTTAATATATTCTTCATTTCTGACTGGTTATTTTTATGTTTTCTAGTTCTGTTTTTGTGTTTCCTATAACTTTATTTATGTTCTCACTAAGTTCATCTACTCTTCCTGTAAGTTCATTGAGCATTCTTATAACCAGTGTCTTGAACTCTGTTTCTGGTATGTTGTTTGTCTCCATTTAATTTAATTCTTTTACTGAAGTTTTGTTTTATTCTTTCATTTGGGACATTTTTCTGTCTCTACATTTTGGCTGCCTCCCTGTGTTTGTTTCTATGTATTAGGTAGATCTGCTATGTCTCCTGGTCTTGGTAGAGTGACATTACCTGGTAGGTGCCCTGTAGGAACCAGTGGCAAAGCCTCCTCTGTCACCCAAGCTTGTTGCTCCAGGTGTGCACACCCTCATGTGGACTATGTGTGCCCTCCTGTTGTAGTTGAGCCTTGATTGCTGTTGGAATGTCAATAGGAAGTATTTACCACAGACTGATCAGTTGTGAGTACTGGCCACAACCACAGCAGAGGATCTGTGGTGCAGTGTCTGATCTCATAGAGCAGGACCCATTTCACCAGGGCTCTGATGCTCTCTGAGACTGTACTTTGAATGCGTTGCTCATTGAGAAGCTTTGGCATGCATGGCCTGAAGCTATCTGCCAGATGTGCTGGTTCTGGGCCCTTCTGAGATGCAGACCAAGTTCAGCCATACCTGTGCCCTTCCAGGGCTACCTAACATGAGCTACAAAATATCTGCAAATGGCTGCTACTTATGCTTGGCTTGCAGGTGCCCAGGAGAGGCCAAGTTGGGAACTAAATGCCAGACCTGAGGCCACTTAGCAAGAGGTATGGCACAACCAAGGCCAGATGCTGCTTGTTTTATATATTTTAGGAATATCTAAAGCATGAGCAAGGACAGCCCATTTGTATGGAAAAGCCACAGGAAAGAGCTAGGTGGGCCATCAAATTGGGTGGAGCAGGGTTTCAGGAAATTCGCCAGGGCAAAGTAAACAGTGTTAGCCAGGTTGATGGAGACTCAGATATGGTGTCTGCCAGCCAGCTCTGTGGAGGTGGGGTGGGGGGCACACTCAGAAAAAGAGCAGTGGCCTCTGTCAGAACTTCTGTCTGGGAGAACACTGTTCCTCCAGCTCTCATTCTAAGGCCAGACAAGGCAGTTCCTCCTCATAAGACACTGGTGCCTTTCTAGACGCTGACCCAGTGCTGGAGCTCAGAGCAAGTGCATCTGAGTAAGTCCATGTAGGCCCTTTAGGACGAATGCCTGAGACCTCAGGATCACCCATTTCACTCAGCCACAATCCCTGCTGGTTTTTATAGCCAGAAGGTATGGGAATTTCTCTTCCTGGCACTGGAACCCTGGGCTTGGGGGCCTGATGTGGGGTTGGGACCTCTCACTCCTCAGGAGGTCCCTTCACAATGGAGCTATGTCTCCTGATTTTTAAAAGGAGAAATTCTGATAAAACTTCCACTTTGTTTCTTAGAAAATGCCCCAGGAAGGCTGAACCTCATTTGCCTCCAAGGATGACTATAGCTCAATAGCACAGTTTTTATTGGCATTACATCCTTCCCTGGCTTACTGTCTTTACTCTCACCTTCTGACTTCCTGGGATCACCCACACCTACACACAAGTCATTACATTAAGTAATGCTTTCAGAGAAATACAAAGTAAGACAATGGATTTTCACCTTATGTGAATTTGGGATTTACATTTATATATATATATATAATCTGGGAATCCTCAGGCTCAAAGTATTAATGTCAAATTATACTCAGTTCAGTGAAACCCCTCATTCACCTGACAGAAACAAAAGCAAAACGCTCTGACTGTAAGCACCCTCAAACCAAAACATCTAGTGGAACTTCAGATCAAAAGCCCCTCTAAAATGAATTCATAATACAAAATTACAAAATATACAAAGAAATCCATTTAAACCACTATGAAGAACTAAACACTGTTGTTGTTTTTTTAACCGTTGCCAAATGGCTTAAGCAACACTAATAATATTACTTCACTATTTGTATAGGTCACAAACTCAGTGGGGAGAGCATTATTTGTAGAGACATGTTGGTTGTGGTGTGAGCTGGAAGACCTGAGGGCGACTAGCTGAAATGGTCTGAAGAGTTCTATCTTAGTCTGTTCAGGTTGGTATAAGCAGGCTTGTAAGTTCAAGACCATGGTGCCAGCATATGTGGTGTTTAGTGAGAGCCCACTTTCTAGATGGCACCTTCCCCCTGTATCCTCACATAATGAAAGGGGCAAGGAAGCTTTGTGGGGCCTTTTTAATAAAGGCACTAATTTCATTCATGTGTACTCAACCCTTATGACCTCTCAGAGCCTCCACATCCTAATATCATCACCTTGAGCATTAGGTTTTTAACATATGAATTTGAGAGGACACAAACATTCAGAGCATAGGAACTTCATTGGGGTTTGAAAAGCTGCTTCCAAGGTGGCTAACTCACCTAGCTGGCAAATTGGTGTTGGCTTTTGGCAGGAAGCCTTGGGTTTTCTCCATGTGGTTTTCTCTATAAGGCTGCTTGACTGTCCTCACAACATGATAGCTAGATGTCCCCAGAAGGAACGATGTAAGAGACCAAGAAGGAGGCTGTAATGTCTTTAATGATCAAACCTGGTAAATCACACACTGTCACTTTGGTAATATGCTATTACTCACATAGGTCAGTCCCATTAAATGTGGGAGGGGATCAACACAAGGGTGTGACCAATAGGAGACCATTTATCAGGGAAATCTTCAAGGTTGGTTACCACAGATACTGTAGTGGATTTGTATTCTACTTCATTAATTAAGCTGGAATTATGTTTCCCAGAATTCCCCCTCTCAGCCTAGTTTTGTGTTAGTGACAGCTGTGAGAGAGAATTGTATGGGATTTGGAAGGGTGAAGTGAAATAGGAGCTATATTCTTTTTACTCTCAGAAGTCAGTGCTGGGCACAAGGTACTGTTGCTGCTCATGTAGGTTGTTGTTTATTGACTGTCTCACTTACTGAAGTAGGACAATAGCTAGGTTTACAGTAATGCCACACCTGCCAGATTCCCCAGTCAGCCTCTCTGGTTCTGAATGAGGTACTCTTTGGTCCCAGCCCCTCCTGCAAATCATCACAGCTTTGATTTTGGAGACTTGGAAGCAGTGAAAGGTTGACCTGGAGTCCAGTTATTCCTGATGGATTCTGGCTTATCCTTGCAGGTCCTGGTTTGACCTTGCTTTCCGCATTTCACACACATCTTTTCATCCTCTTTGCATGTCCTCATGACTTCAGGCTCAGTACTAGACACAGAAACAACGGCCTCACAAAGACTATTTAACCAGCTCCCACAAATATATAAGGGCAAATCCCTTATTATATACAAATCTGATAGTTCTTTTTTCAGATCATACTCTGATTGACACCAAGACTATTAAATAAGTGTCTTTAAATTGAATAAAGCAGGAAAGAACAAATCTGTTATTGTAAGAAATAAGATGGCATAAAAAAAACACATATATATTTGGAAAGAGGCCAAAAAGAGGTTGTAAAAATGAAAAATATATTAAATTTTTAAAAAACCAACTTCCAATATATGGGGTTTATTACTTAGAAATATGCTCTGATAGAATATAGGAGACTGTAACACAATTTCAAGTAAATAGTAGTTCAGATAAGATAGATGTTTTTTTTTTCTTTCATAAATGCAAGCAACTCAGGGCTCCTGTGGTTGTAAGGCATTTCCTGATTGTCATGAAATCAGATTTCTTTTTGTAACATCCTCAGTAAGTTTTTATGTCTGTGCCCAGCATGGCTGCTCCACAACCTGCCATCACATCTATACCCCACTGTGCCCCAGTGGTAAAGAAAAATAGGAGGGCCCACTCCTCTCCTTCCAGAAGTTGTACACATCAGTTTTACTTATGTCTCATTGATTAGACCATAAGTACTTGCATGGAGGCTTGGGAATAGGCAGGTGGACAATTATTAATCTAAAATTGTATTACTACAAAGAGGAATATGGATATTGAGAGAACAAACCCTAGTCTCTGACACACTGGTTATAAAGCAGTTAAGACTTCCCAAAAGACCATTAATTAATCGTGAGAAAAAGTTGAGGATTTTACAGAGACTAAAAAAAGTTTGAGAAAAAAAGGTGGGCAAAAAGGCAATAAGTTGAAATAGGATAATTGCAAAAAGAAAAAGGGTAAATATCATGAATTTTTTAAAATTGATAAATAGCATAAATGCTAAGATTTAAGAAGCACACTGAATCTGGAGCAAGATAAAATAAATAAAGCTATACATACAATGAAACTATATTTTATATTTATGTGGATACATATAATAAATATTAATTTTAATAAATTAAAACATCAGCAGAACTTTTGTAAAAATTGAAAAGCTGATTCTAACATTTTTATGTAATTAAAACCATTTAGAATAGTTAAAGCAATTTTAAAAATTAAAAGAAACAGCAATGTTGAAGAATATATGATACCTGAGCTACAATGATGAAGGGAGTGGAGTATTGGAACAAGGACAAATATTTAGATGTAATGGAACATCATATAATCCAAAAATGTATGCATGGGTATGTAGTCAGTTGGTTTTTATCAAATTAGCCAATGTAATTTAATGGGGGAAAGAATGGCGCTGGAACAACTGAATATCAATATAGAAAAAATAATAATCTCTTACATTACAAAGAATAAAGACTGCCAAGTCAGTGAAATTTAGGAGTTCAGTGGTTTGGGCTTCAAGGGACATCCACAAGGTAAAGAAAAAATTAGTGCTTATTGCATTTCTCATCAACAAGGAGGAAGCATAACATTAAGTAGTACCTTTTGGATACAGGAGGCAATATATTCCACATCTCAGGATGCTGTTCCTAAACATTTATTATATATTAAATAATTTTCACATTCCGCCATTGTATGCTTATATGGAAGAAGTAAAACCTTAGTTGACAAATGACTTGTTCAGCTGAAAGCAACCAATATGCTGGCATAATGGGCATGTGAGCATGGTGGCTACGGTGGTGAGAGGTAGACTATCCTTGATTTCAGTAGTATGGGCTCCCTCACCCTAACACAGAAACAAACACTGATACCTCTTAAAAGCAACATCTATAATAATAAAAGCATAATATGCAAATAGACCAAATGGCCAAATAGCAGAACAACCGTCCGGATGACCAAGCTATGAAATGCACTGGCTCCAGGCCAGCCAAGGTGGGTGCAATGCGATTAGTCGGGGGGGGGGGGGGGTTCCGCCATCGCCCCACAATTGGCCTGCAGAGGGAGGGCCAGGCCATCACCCCACAATTGGCCTGCAGAGGGAGGCCCAGGCCACCGGCCAGTGAGAGATCAATCAAGGGGGAAGGGGGGATGGCAGTGGACGCAGGCAGAGCCAAGCCAAGGAGGGTAAGGGCTGGGGTTGGGGCCAGCTGCCAGCAGCCAGGGGAAGCCTGGGTGCCCGCAACAGGGGGAAGAAAGGCCTACCCTTGCACAAATTTCTTGCATCAGGCCTCTAGTTCTGTATAAAGACCAATCAGTCACTTGGTGCTGGCAGGGTAGAAAAATGGCATGGCCAATTAACAATTCCAGTGAAGTGCTTAACTCAGATATAAAATCATACTAGTGAAATGCGGAAATTAAACCAAAATGGGTTGTTTTCCTCTGGGCAGGATGCAAAGGTGATTTCCCGGGTTCTCGTCCAGGTGGATTCAAAGAATGAAGCCACGGACAAAAGGTGGTATAGGAAAAGGTGGAAATTTATTGGGAAACAAGCAGACTCCCACATGGGCAGGGGGAGAGAAACCCACCAAGTCCCTCTTTCTTAAGGTTCATAAAGGCTGCAGTTCTTTGTGTCCTGATATCCCCTCTGATTGGTCACTATAGCAGCTTCAGAGCTCAAACCCCACGTGGGGCTCCCCTCTTTTTTTCCCTTTTGTTATTCTATTTCCTGTGGTCTTCCTCTTTATTCTGTGAATGAGTGGCTTCCTCTCCCTTTCTTCTATAAATGTATCCTTTTTGGCAGCTCCCAGCCCCCTTATTCTGTGAATATATGCATTTTGGCAGCACCCAGCTTTGCAGCCCTGCGGTTCTTCCCCATGGGACCCCTAATTCCTAAAACTTCCTAAACCTGCATATTTTACCCATAAAAACTCCTTTCACAAATATGGGATGTCACTATTAGGATTTGTAATTATTCTAAATCAACAATCATAATATGGTTTTGTGCTTCTAAATGGTAGACTGCCTAAAAATCAAGATCTTAAAATTACTTACTTAATATCACACCAGTTACCTATTGAGGAGATTGAGCCTCCAGAACCAGTAATTCTAGACTCTGTGGGTATAGAAGTTCTGATTGACAAAGGTAAAACTTATTGACTCCAATGAACTTCAGCTATGGCTTCTTCCTGAGTACTTCAGGCATTTCCGCCCCCCCCCCCCCCCCCGCAAGGAGTCAATTGAGGCTAATTTATCTAAACTTCAGGAAAAGTTAGAGCTCTTGTCAAAGATGAGAGCAGATAGGAATATGTTTAACACTGTTTTGAGTCTCTTGTTACTCCTTTGCTCAATTTTGAGAGTAAGTGTAATAATACAACAGAGATGGCCTGAAACCACATAGTGAATAGGGCTACAGAATCCTTGGGGACACAGGTCTGAGTCATCCAAAGCTAGCCTACCCAGACCAACAGAGGTCCTATTTAAGACTAAGGGAATGTAAATGGGCAGCTGCAAAGTGTCCTTGTCAACTCAGATTCCTATAACAAAATATCATAGACTGGGTGGGTTAAAGAACAAAACTTATATTTCTCATGGTTCTGGAGTGTCCCCAGTGAGGTCCCTCTGGGATTTCAGAAACCTGCCTTATTACTATGTCTTCACATGATGGGGGTTGGATGTACTGGAGAGAGGGAATGGGGAGAACAAGCGAGCACTCTGGTATCTTTTTCTCTCTTTATTAGGATACTAGAGGCCTGGTGCACAAAAATTTGTGCACTCGGGGGGGTCCCTCACCCCGGCCTGTGCCCTCTCGCAGTCTGGGACCCCTCGGGGGATATCCACCTGCTGGCTTAGGCCTGCTCCCTGGGGTATTGGGCCTAAGCTGGAAGTCAGACATCCCTCTAGCAGCCCGGGACCCCTTGGGGGATGTCCACTTGCCAGCGGGGAGCAGGCCTAAGCTGCAGTCGGACATCCTTAGCGCTGCTGAGGAGGCGGGAGAGGCTCCCACCACCACCGCTGTACTGGCAGCTGGCAGCCTGGCTTGTGGCTGAGCAAAGCTCCCACTGTGGGAGTGCACTGACCACCAGGGGGAAGCTCCTGCATTGAGCATCTGCCCCCTGGTGGTCAGTGTGTGTCATAGTGACCAGTCATTCCCAGTCGTTCTGCTGTTAGGGTCAGTTTGCATATTACCCTTTTATTATATAGGATAGAGGCCTGGTGCATGGGTGGGGGCCGGCTGGTTTGCCCTGAAGGGTGTCCCAGATCAAACCCTCACCCCATGAGGGTGTGGCCATCCTGGGTGACGGGCTGATGGCTGTTTGCAGGCTGGCCAAGCCCCCCAGCAGAAACCCTCACCCCATGAGGGTGTGGCCATCCTGGGTGACGGGCTGATGGCTGTTTGCAGGCTGGCCAAGCCCCCCAGCAGAAACCCTCACCCCATGAGGGTGTGGCCATCCTGGGTGACGGGCTGATGGCTGTTTGCAGGCTGGCCAAGCCCCCCAGCAGAAACCCTCACCCCATGAGGGTGTGGCCATCCTGGGTGACGGGCTGATGGCTGTTTGCAGGCTGGCCACAGCCCCCAGCCACCCAAGATCCCAGTGGAGGCTGACTGGAAGCAGGTATCTGGGATTTATTTATCTTCTATAATTAAAACTTTGTTGCCTTGAGTGGAGGCCACAGCCGGCCAGGGCAGATGGGAAGGTTGGCTTCCTCCATCACCGGGGCAACAACGCCTCCTGCTTGCTCCAGCTCCGTGGCTGCCAGCCGCCATCTTGGTGGGTTAATTTGCATATAGTCACTCTGATTGGCTGGTGGGCGTGGCTTGGGGCATAGGGGAGGTTCGGTCAATTTGCATGTTTCTCTTTTATTAGATTAGATGAATGGTATCATAAGATTATCTCATCTGAACCTAATTATCTCCCAAAGGCCCCACCCAGGAATACCATCACACAGGATATTTGGATGTTCAACATGAATTTTAGAAACACAAATATTCAGTCCATGATAACTGATGCTGAGTATCAGTTGAAACTTCAAGCTCTGCTGCAAAATTGACAACTATGCTTCCTTCCTCTCAAGAGTTACCAACAGGAAAAAAAAAAAAAGCCCATCGGCTCTCTGCTCCTCCTGTTCGTCAGACAGCCTTTCCTCCTGCAGTGTGCCAGCCACAACCCTGAGACACAATGGTGAAGGTCGGAGTGAGCGGATTTGGCCGCATTGGGCACTTGAGTGTCAGGGCTGCTTTTAACTCTGGCAAAGTGGATATTGTTGCCATCAATGACCCCTTCATTGACCTCAACTACACAGTCTACATGTTCCAGTAGGATTCTACTCATGGCAAGTTCAAAGGCACATTCAAGGCTGAGAACGGGAAGCTGGTCATCAATGGGAAGTCCATCTCCATCTTCCAGGAGTGAGATCCCGCCAACATCAAATGGGGTGATGCTGTGCTGAGTATGTTGTGGAGCCCACCGGTGTCTTCACTACCAGCAAGAAGGCAGGGGCTCATTGGAAGGGTGGAGCCAAGAGGGTCATCATTTCTGCCCCTTCTCCGAATGCCCCCATGTTTGTGATGGGTGTGAACCATGACAAGAATGACAACTCCCTCAAGATTGTCAGCAATGCCTCCTGCACCACCAACTGCTTGGCCCCCCTGGCCAAGGTCATCCATGACAACTTTGGCATCATGGAGGGACTCATGACCACAGTCCTTGCCATCACTGCCACCCAGAAGACCGTGGATGGCCCCTCTGGGAAGCTGTGGCGTGATGGCCGAGGGGCTGCCCAGAACATCATCCCTGCTTCTACTGGCGCTGCCAAGGCTGTGGGCAAGGTCATCCCTGAGCTGAATGGGAAGCTCACTGGCATGGCCTTCCATGTCCCCACCCCCAATGTGTCGATTGTGGATCTGACCTGCCGCCTGGAGAAAGCTGCCAAATACAATGATATCAAGAAGGTAGTGAAGCAGGCATCAGAGGGCCCCCTCAAGGGCATTCTGGGCTATACTGAGGACCAGGTGGTCTCCTGCGACTTTAACAGTGACACCCACTCCTCCACCTTTGATGCTGAGGCTGGCATTGCCCTCAATGACCACTTTGTCAAGCTCGTTTCCTGGTATGACAATGAATTCGGCTACAGCAACAGGGTGGTGGACCTCATGGTCCACATGGCCTCCAAGGAGTAAGAGTCCCCTGAACCACCAGCCCCAGCAAGAGGAAGAGAGGCCCTCTGCTGCTGGGGAGTCCCTCCCCCAGAACGATCCCCCGACACACTGAGAATCTCCTGACCACCGTTTCTATCCCAGACCCCCTGGAGAAGGGGAGGGGCCTAGGGAGCCCTGTTTTGTCGTGCACTATCAATAAAGTTCACTGTACCCAGCCAAAAAAAAAAAAAAAAAGCCCATCAGAATCATAAAGAAGCTGCTGCTTTCAACACATATGTGGAGGTTGACTCAAGTAGAATGAATCTTAAAAGCAGATTTTCTAAGTTCTAAATTTGATGTTGTTTTTCACCCCTTTACTAAACTAATCATTCTGTGAGCTGCTGGAGTGCTGCTGGCTAGTAGAACAGTCTCACCAGAAGTCTCCCTCCACCCTTCCCTGAAGCATCCAACAATGTGGATGCAGGGCTATGAAGTCCTGGCCCAATCACATCAACTCATTACTCTGAAAGGCCATCCCAGTTTCAGAACTCTGTGGGACTGATTGAAGCCTTTGTTGTGAAAGAACCAGAACCCAACTTCTTTGTCTTCCAATCCTTTCCCTGTAGGTGTTAATTCCAAGAACACTACCTAATCAACCTACTGTGCCAAATTTCACTTGGAGTCTGCTTCCCAGGGAGCATGATCTGCAACATCAAAAACTTGAAAACAAACAAAAGAGAATTAACAAAGCAATAAATTCTTTCTTTGAAATGATGAACCAAAGTGATAGACACTAGAAAAACTAATCAACAAATGCAGAAAGCACAAACTTTAAATATCAGGGATGAAAAATGGACATCTTATAGATCCTAAAAGTTAAAATTATAATAAGAAGATATTATGGACAACTTTATCCCAATAAAATCATAAATTTTGCTAAGGACTTATTTTTTAAAGAGTACAACTTAGCAAAAACAGTCAGAAGAAATAGAACCATGAAAAACATTACTAAAAAATTCAAAACAGAAAAATAATGAACAAATACATTAATAAACACAACTAACCAAAATTTACAAAGAATTCAAATATATAAGTCATAGAACCAGAATTTAAAGATCTGCCCAGTAAAAAAAAAAAAACAAGAGGTTCAATGGTTTTACAGTGAAGTCTACCAAAATTTTAAGGAATAAATCACTTAAATTCTATACAAAATTCTTGAGGGTGGAAAATGAAAGAATGCTTTCCAAGTCCTTTTGAATCTAGTATAACATTGGAATAAATATTATATGATAATATAAGAAAAAAGTAACAAGTGATTAGAAGGAAAAATCCTGAATAAAATAAAGGAAAATGTAATCAGCAGTAATCCAAAAAAATAAGTGTTGCTTGTGGAATTGGGGTCCTTAAGGTGTCTTGATAAAAGCATTTTGTTGACCATGCATGGGAGCATAAGGTCTGGTGGTAAGATTTATTGAAGCTGCAGCAAACAAAAAGGACTGTCCTGGGTTCAGCTCTGTCCCACTATGGAAGAAGTCCAGTCTTGTCTTCAATACCAGAAGAAAGGCCAGGAAGCAGAAATTCCGTGCCATTGAGTCAGTCTAGTTCAGACTCTGTCCCCATCTGGCTAGCTTGGTCTTGTTCCCTGAAGCACTACGGTTGGCACTGTGTTGCTCTACCCAGGCTTGCACTTGGAGCTTCTGCTTGGGGCCCAACTGGCTACTAGGCCCACATGGCTTCTATGGAGAAAGAATGCGTGAAACGATGGACAAACCAATATGTGTTACCAGGAGAGAGAGGGAGAGAGAGAGAGAGTTTGATATCTTGGGCTTGGGATGAAACAGGTACTCTTTCAAACAAATCAATCAATTTCTCAATCCTTCATGAGCTTGTGCTGGGCCCTCCCCTAACCAATGAGTTTCCTAGATTTCTGGGTTCTGGGTCCCTTTACTAATCTGATATTTTTTCCAGGATAGACACTTTTCCCTTATGGTTGGCATCTTGGCTTCTATTGCGCATGGCTCAACAGGAATTTCTTCTGCTGTTTTTATTCCTCCCTGAGTAATCCCAGCTAATGACCTGTGACATCCTTCCTGGCCACTTCAGGGATTAGGTCCTGAGGGTGGATGGAGGCTGCAGTGGTCTCCTGAGAAGCCTATGAATGCTTCAACTTCCTAGGGAAGCAGACTTATTGTTCAATTCAGCTACCTAGTTTATTACACTTAATGTCTGATTCCTTTTGTTCCCTCTCTTTATTAACACTAACTAGATACTGTTAACATAAAAAAACCATTGGAACCTGTAAAGAATTTTTGTGAGTTTATTTAAGCCAAACTGTTCACATATGCCAGGAAGCAGAACCTCAACAAATTGAGATAATGCTCCAGAGAATGGCAGGGTTACATTTGTATTTATACATTGCAATCAAAGGAAGGTCATAGGTAGGTTACATAAAATTCATTGGTGATAGATTAAGGAGGAGGGATAAAGCAAAGCAGGGGAAACCCCTGGGATTGGATAAAAAGTAAAATGATGGACACACACTTATGTGGGTGCACGATCAATTAACATGATAATGAAGGAATTTGTGGTATCTGTCCTGGCGCCCAGTATATTTGGTTGTGCCCTAGGGGCTCCAGAAAAAGGGAAGTTACAAGTTACCCAGACATTTCAAGGGTATGTTATCATAGATGCAAAAAGACAGATAGGCTCAGTTAAGGTAAAGGTTGACCTTGTCAGTGAAGATACTGGCCTAGGATGTAACTGCCCACCATAACTGCTTTTAAAGTTTAATTTCAGACCATCCTTTGTGGTTACTTTAGGTCTCTGAGTTTGCAAGACTGCCATGCAAGCCTCCCCTGAGCTTGTCAGGTCAGCATGTGCCCCCTTTCATCCACAATACCTATGCTAAAAATAGGATATTTGAACATAACAAAATCAATTCATGTAATTTATCTATATAATAAAAGCCTAAGTGACCATTACGGCAGAATGACTGGTCACTATAATGTGCACTGACCACCAGGAGCAGACACTCAATGCAGGAGCTGCCCCCTGGTGGTCAGTGCACTCCCACAGGGGGAGCAGATGCTGAGCCAGAAGCCAGGCTCATAGCTGGTGAGTCCAGCGGCGTTGGCGGGAGCCTCTCCTGCCTCCGCAACAGCGCTAAGGAGTAGCGAGCTGAGCAGTAAGGAATGAGCAGGTGGGTGGTAAGGAGGGAGGAATCTCAAATTGCGAGAGGGATGTCCAACTGCGGCTTAAGCCTGATCCCCGAGGATTGGGCCTAAGCTGGCAGGCAGACATCCCCCAAGGGGTTCTGGACTACGAGTGGGAGCAGGCCGGGATGAGGGACCCCCCAATGCACAAATTTTGTGCACCAAGCCTCTAGTATTATAATAACAGATTAAAGAGATATATCAGTTACAGCTGAAGAAAATGCAATTGATGAAATTTGCACTATTGTCTGATAAAAACTCTTAGCCAAATACAAATAGACTTCCTTAACCTGATAAACAACAACTAACAATATCCTACAGTAATAATGAATCCTAATGGTGAAATAATAGTAACAATTTTTTAAACACACAAATTTGAGAATGAGACACAATTTCACTGCCTCAAATCAACATGGTAATAGAGGTCCTAGTCACTGCAGAAATACAATACAAAGGAATAAAAAAGAAGATGAGGAAGAAGACATGAATCACACATTATAAAATTATCTTTATATAATTGTTATATAATTGTCACAAATTATATAATTGCTTAGTCCTCTGTTGAACTGAAATGTGTATGAGCAACAGGGCCAGGATTAGGGTAAGGCAAGTAAGGCACTCTCCTCAGTTCAAAATACGAAAGGGAGCACTATGAAATTTGACAGTTAAGTTTTATAATTATAAATTATGCAAAAATATTTGGTGAAAAAACTTATAAATAAAGACAAGTCATTGCTTGTTTTAAGACCCTGTGTAATGCAAGAGGAATAGTTGTTTCTAATGAGCCAGGTTCCAGCCACAGTTCTGTCACATCACATGAAGGGGGTTAATGAGGGCTAAAAATAGCATGGGAACAGGTTGGGCAACACAGAGCTTTATATGTAGTTATAATTGATTATTCTTCAGCTTTTATTAATATTTTCTACTTAGTTTCACAAGTGAAATTTGTTTATATTTGGGAGCGCATGTTTTTCTTTTGGCCTCAGGCTCAGGCATGGCTCCACATGGCAATGATGAAGAACTTTGATCTCCTTGTCCCTGGGTTTCCCTCTACCTCTGTTTGTACCTGAATTTATTAGACTTCATTCCTTTCCTAGCTCTGTCCCTCTGCAATAGCCTCTGGAGTCTCCTTTCCCCAACACAATTCTGAGTACAGAATGGCAGACCCTAGGGAATTACGAAGTAGGCAAAGGTGTTTTCTAGTACTTTTTATATTACTTTCCTTCCCAATTATGCTTCTTTGCCACTCACCAACAATAATTTTTTCATGATATTTTACCTTTTTATGATCGCTAAACATTCAAGGAAGTTGTGGAATAAACTCACTCACTGAAGTATGATAGGCTGTAATCAGCCAATTAGGCTCTACGTACTCTGCGCAGAAAGAGTGTGTGTTTTATAAAAATCAAAATTTTGCTAGCTCAACTAAAATACTAAATATTAAATCTCAAGTATCAGCCAGTGGGTGAACAAATGAAGCCTTACTACTACCCTTTAAAATTTTGTAACAGTTACCTCTTCTTGAACCAGAAAAAAAGCCAGCTTTACAATATAACACCCTAAAAAACATAACTTTTTCCCAAAAGGCTATAGAAGATAAAAATTATTTTCTCTTTTAGCCTTCTAGGTTTTCAAACTGGGATCCTGTATTTGGATTAAAGACATAATAACAAGAGAAAAACAAACAATTTATTAGCATGTGTCTCATGCATACATGTGATAATACCCAGAGATGAATAACTCTAAGAGGTGATTTGAACCTGGGTTTAATAGTGAAACAGGAATTTTTAGGGGTGGAAAAGACAGGTTTTAGAAAATTTTAGAAATCAAGGGGACCATGGAAGAAGCACAGGGCTACAGGGCAGCAGAAGGTACATTTCCATAGAATAGGGAAGCCAAAAAGCTGCAACAGGTGCATTTCCATAGAATGAGGGAGCTGGGAACAGCAAAAGGTCTATAATTACAAAATAAAGAGAAGGAAGCCCTTCATCCAGAAGGAGAAGAAGAAAGCTCAAAGGAAACAGGAAAACAATAAGGAAGGAGGCGGGGGAGAACTTCATATGTCCCATGTGAGGTTTGACCTTTGAGCCCAGGAGTTACTATAGTAACCAGGCTAAGGGAATAGTGATCAATCAGAGGGGATATCAGGGCACAAGGATCTGTAGCCTTTATAAGCCATAGGGAAAAGGAACTCGGTGGGACCCTTTCCCCTCCCTACATGAGAGTCCATTCTGTGGGACTCTTTCCCCTTCCCCATGTGGGAATCTGTACTTACTCTTCAATAAATTTTCACCTTTGCTATACCACCTTTGTTACAGAATTTACCAGGCGACCGAAAAATACACAGGAGTACTTGGAGCTTCAGGATAAACCCATTTATTTTCAGATGTTTCACATGTACTAGTACAGTGACTCAGGGGGTCAGTTCTCCAAATCCTGAGTCAACCAATATGGAGAAGCTTTCTCTTTATACCCTTCGGTTTCTTTGTTTTCTATCTGTTTCCTAACTACCAGGCTTTTGTGGTGGGCTTCCACAGCCCCTCCTGAGTCAGTTAGAATGGAGAAGTTAGATTGTATCTAAATGCCTGTCTGGGTGATGTCAGTGACGCCCCTGTAGCTAAGCTGTTACATTCTTCATTTATGGCCCCTCTGTAATTGGGAGGAATTAGGTAAGCAGGTCTTGCTAGACCAGATTGTGGAGAAAGGGGCAGTGACTTTAATTATAGGCTATCAAGAATGTACATTAGATTACTGGCACAGATTCAGATTGCTAGCCCCCCAAAAATGTCTTATTTTCCCCATCACCTTCTGTCCATGGATTCATTCTTCGACTCTGGTGGACAAAGAATCTGGGTTCCAGTCCAAAAATTCCATTTCAATAGCACCTTACCAAAAGAATAGTGAATTTCTAGAGAAGTGAGAAGATAAAGAAAAGACTTTGACTTTCTAAGGTGGTGAATTGTGGAAAAGAAAATATAGGGAAAAGGAAAACTAGTGCTAGATAAGGGCTAGTTTTAGCAAGGTTTGTTATGGAAATTCCCCTGGTGCAGCTGGGGAGACAGAGGGAAGCTAGGTAGTCAGGAATCAGGACTTTGGTAACAGGGAAATAAAACCTGAGATCCCAGCGAGGTGAAGTTACTCAGGCACCCAACTGGGCGGAAAAGTAAGTGTGTGCACATGAACTTTAAAATGTATTGATATTGCTAAGACAGGCAATGTGCAGATAATCAATAACAAGGCAGTAAGGCATATAAACCAATCCCAAGGATGTTGCTAAGGCAGAATTCTTTGAAAAGACCAATCAGGACCTAGCAAGGCTGTATCCACCCCCTATATTAAAAAGGGTACGCTTTCTCCCCACCTCCTCCTCAGCAAACTCGGGGCTCCTATGGCTGTCCAGAGATGGGCTCCCTGTGCCAACATGGCTTCTGGCCATGTAGGGCTCTACACAAGGACTAGTAGACTTTTTTAAAAAAATATATTTTTTAATTGATTTTTTACATAGAGGAAGGGAGAGGGATAGAGAATTAGAAACATCAATGAGAGAGAAAAATTGATCAGCTGCCTCCTGCACATGCCCTACTGGGATGTGCCCACAACAAAGGTACATGCTCTTGCCTGGAATCAAACCCGGGACCCTTCAGTCCGCAGGCTGACGCTCTATCCACTGAGCCAAACTGGTTAGGTGTTATACTAATAAGTTTAGTTAGTATAAGTTAGTATAAGCAAATTCCATTTTTTTATTAGAGTGAATTTTAAACTTTACTTAGAAGAGGAACTTAATTTGTGTGTGTGACCCTGATAAGTAACTTGTAACTCCCTGTGTGTGCACTCCTGACAAATAACTTGTAACTCCTGACAAATAACTTGTAACTCCCTGCGTGTGTATCCTGATAAGCCCAGAAGGCCACCGGAGCACACTGATATGAGACACTGAAGAAGCCCACCCATGGGGCATAAAAGAAGGACTCTCACAGCAGCAGTTAGACGCCTGTCTGCCCTCCACAGACAAGACATTCTCCTTTGCCCCTGGAAACTGCCGCTCCTGCTCTGCTTCTGAGCCCACACTGTTAGAGGCCTCTCTTCGTGTCAAGAGACCGAGCACTCTGCAGCTACATACCTGACGACCTCCGTGTGTCTCTGTCAGTGAGTGTCTCCGGGTGGCCTGCCAAGGACTGAAACCCATCAGCTCTCTGGTAAATAAACCTGTGTGATTCTTGCATTCTGTTTGTCTCCTTTGTCTTCTCTCTTCTTAGTTTTGGTTAAGCTCAGCCTAATTAATTAATAATAAGTACCCTTTGACGTCTGTATTGGTATATCCAAATGAGGCGCACCGGGTCACCTGTGCATACATTCCCATAGAAGTGGAACATTAGGGCAGGACTAGTAGACTTTAAAACCTGACTATAACATGAAAAGGAAGCTCTGGACACTGGCATGCTCCTGGAACCCCAGCTGCACCTTTTCCAGTGAAATCGGAATTTTTAGGGGTAAAATAGGCAGATTTAGGGAATTTATTAAATTAAGAGGGTCCATGGAAAAAATACAGGGCTACAGAGTTGCAAAAGGTTACAATTCCATAAGACAGAGAAGTTGGGAGAGGCAGCAGATACATTTCCATAAGACAAGGGAACTGGAAGTAACAAAAGGTCTGTATTTACAAAATAAAGAAGGAGGAAGAAAGCCCAGAGGGAGTGGGAGAACAATGAGGGAGGAGGGCCTCACACATCCCAAGTGAGCTTTGACCTTTGAGCTCAGGAGTTGCTATAGTGACCAAATCAGAGAGTATATCAAGCACAAAGATCTGCAGCCTTTATAAATCATGAAAAAAAGGAACTCGGTGGGAACTCTTTCCCCCTCCCCAAGTGGGAGTCTGTACTTATTCTTCAATAAATTTCCACCTTTGCTATACCATCTTCCATCTGTCGTGTCATTCTTTGACTCCTATGTACAAAGAATCTAGGGAAGCCAGTCATCCTGCCCAGGGAAACACCACATGTTCCAGTCCAAAAATCCCGGATCACCAGGACTGACTTCTCCCAATAAACTTTGGTCCCACTAACTGTTTTTTGTCCATGACTTCATTCTTTGATTTTAGGAGACAATGAGAACTCAGACTCAAACCCCACATTTTGGTTTCACAGTCTCCAGGTTGATAAAATATAAAGTTCTCTTATAATTAACTCCTGTCCTTCCTGGTAAAGAGGGCAGAGGGGATCCCTTTACAAACTTTTTCCTGCTTTTATGCATATAGGGGTAGGCAGTTTTTCTTTTATCTGCTTCTTTTCAATTGCATTCAGCTCAAAATACTCTTAATGGTAAAGTGGCATATTTTTGGAGTGGCATATTCTGCTACCCTACAAGGCCACTAACTTTATTTATAAACATAATGTATCTGGATGTGGACACTAAGAAGACTACTTCTAAGGAAATTAAATATTTAAATTCTTAATTAAATCTAAAATAGAAAATGTCTGCCAACACTACAAAAGACTTCAAAAGTCTCTTCATCTGCCAAATGTTTCCTAATTTGAGCAGGAAATTTATTTCTCTCATGAATAGTATTTTATGCTCCCTTGAAACCTGCAAGATTGTCATTAAAAACTTGAAGGAGCCCTAGCTGGTTTGGCTCAGTGGATACAGTTCCTGCCTATGGATTGAAGGGTCCCAGATTCAATTCTGTTCAAGGGCATGTACCTTGGTTTCAGGCTGAATTAAGGGCATCTGTGGGAGGCAACCAAACCATGTGTATCTCTCATATCAATGTGAAGCATGGTAGCAATCATCTCAGGTAGAAACTATAGCAGGGGTCCTCAAACTTTTTAAACAGGGGGCCAGTTCACTGTCCCTCAGACCGTTGGAGGACCAGACTATAGTTTAAAAAAAAACTATGAACAAATTCCTATGCACACTGCACATATCTTATTTTGAAGTAAAAAAACAAAACGGGAACAAATACAATATTTGTATTTGCATGTGGCCCGCAGGCCGTAGTTTGAGGACCCCTGAACTATAGTTTAACTTTAATGCTGCTGTTTGGCTTCTGTACTTATTTGCTTTGTTTAACAATAGAAAAGTTATTTTGATTTTCTGAATTATATAAATCATCCCATTCGATTAAATACCCTATTGATTGTAATGCGAATATCCCATTGGTTGTGGTCATACTGGTCTTAGAAAGCACATTCTTCTGTACCTGGGAAGGACAGCACAGTTATCCCAAGGTCAGAGGGCTCCAGATAAAGTGTCCCTGTTGACTCAGTGATCCGGAGATCCAAAACTATAATTTAGATAACATGCTTAAGTAAACTGCTTCTGCTTCTGTAAACTGCTTTTTGCAAACCAGGTTCCTCATTCCAAACCCTGGGATGTAATCAATACCTTTGTGATCTTTGCCTATATAAATCTGGTGTTGGAGCTGGGGAGGACACTATGAGATCTGGGAGAGCGAAATGCCCCGTCAGAGTCCCAGATTTTCAATAAATGTGACTCTTTTTTTTAAATTGTTTTATTGCTTAAAGTATTACAAAGAGTATTACATTATGTCTCCTTTTTTTTCCCTGCCCTTGACAATCCCCTGGCCTCCCCTACCCCCCAGTGTCTTATGTCCATTGGTTATGCTTTTTTTTTTTTTGTATGTATCTTTTTATTGTGCCAATAGAAATTAATTTTGGCAATTGCCATTGCGAAACGTAAGTTACCACCAAAACAAATATCTCTATTATATTTCCCCTTCCTCTTCTTTTTTTTTATTCTTTTTAAAAAAATATTATAATAAGTATTACAAAGGGTATTACATATGTGTCCTTCCCCCCTAACCCCCCGCCCTTGACAATCCCCTGCCCTCCCTTACCCCCCAGTGTCTTATGTCCATTGGTTATGCTTTTTTTTTTTTTGTATGTATCTTTTTATTGTGCCAATAGAAATTAATTTTGGCAATTGCCATTGCGAAACGTAAGTTACCACCAAAACAAATATCTCTATTATATTTCCCCTTCCTCTTCTTTTTTTTTATTCTTTTTAAAAAAATATTATAATAAGTATTACAAAGGGTATTACATATGTGTCCTTTTTTTCCCCGCCCTTGACAATCCCCTGGCCTCCCCTACCCCCCAGTGTCTTATGTCCATTGGTTATGCTTATATGCATGCATACAAGTCCTTCGGTTGATCTCTTACCCCAACACAGGATTTCTTAAGTTTATTTCTTCCTTTAAGGGTATACCTGCATTTCTACTCTATAATCTCCACTGAGCAGATGGTCTCAGCAGACAGTGCGGAGTCCCTATAACCTCATCCAGGAATCTAGCGAGCTGACACCCACCAAGAATCCCTGGAAGGCATGGGAAATAGCAGCACAGATGTCCAGAAAAGCCCTGTCAGGAGCTACAAGGATCCCCAAAGTTATTTTTGCAGCAAACGCCTACACTGAAGGCAAGGGAAGATTCAGATGCAAGTTACAGCCCTACAGGACCCTGGGCCACACAGCCTGGCTGCAGGCAGCTCTGAGGGTGTCCCTCCCTGCTTCCCTGGGCTCAGCGGGCACACTCAGTGGCATGTGTGCTCAATGTTCCCAGGGACAGGCTTCCGTTTCCCTGCTTGCTCCTGGGTCTGGCCCTGCAAGGTACTCCATAAAAGTTAAAAAATGAATGGGCACAAAAGCCACAGATAACAGTGCAGGAAAAAAAAACAGGTAAAATCCTAAATCTGTCCTGTTGGGATGCAGATAACTTTCTTCATTAAAGGTAATCCCAAACCTTTAAAAGATACAATAAACACATCTTGCATTATTTCCTCTGACATTAGGTAGAGCCCCCATCACTACCAAATCCTCTTACCACAGTCGCAGGGTGCCTCCGGCGATGACAGAAGTCCTCTGGGCTGCTGGGGCTTGAAGGAAGGTCACCCAGCCCCCTGAGAAGGAGTCAGGGGCAGGCAGCAGAGCTAGACTGCAGGGAGATGGAGCCGTTGGCATCTCCCTGGCACCCAGCGCCCTCCCACTCTTCCTCTGCTGGCAGTGAGCTGTCACGTAGTCACTGGTCTGTGTGCACAGGCTTTCTCTCGGTTTAAGTCGCCTCGCTCTGCTGTGAGCTCCTGCTCTCTACAGCAGCGGCGCGCGCGCGCGCACACACACACACACACACACACACACACACACACACACACATCTGGTATTGAGATCCCACCAACTTTGTTCTTTCTCAGGATCGCTGCAGCTATTCGGGGTCTTTTTTTATTCCAGATGAATTTTTGGAGAGTTTGTTCTAGGTCTGTGAAATATGCCGTTGGTTAAATGTGACTCTTTAATTCAACTTCTTGAGGCGTCCTTGTGTGATTCAAGGGGTACATTACAACAAATGTTTCTCTCTGTCTCTTCCCTCCCTTCCAATCTCTCTAAAAATCAATAGAAAAATATCCTTGAATAAGAATTAAAAACAAAAAAACTAGAAGGAAAATAGGCTGCTAGGTAATATATGCAAATATATCAACATCACAACAAAAAGATTTTATTGACCATAATGGACATTTTCTAGTGACTAAATCCCTAGAATTAAGGTGACTAGATTTATAATTTGGATAAGTTAGTAGTTTTTAGTGACTGGGAGTCATACATTCATATGGATTTGGCCAAGTTCACACAGCTATATATGGAAAGAATCAGTCAAATATACATACCCACCTGGAGAAAAGGCTTGACATATCACATTCCTAGCATATTCTTTTAAATCCTGGATTCACCATCACCAAGCCATAGTTTACAATTATTTCTATTTCATTAACTCATCACTTTTTCATGACTTGGAAAGCAGAACTCTTATGTCACACTAGAGGCCCGGTGCATGAAATTTGTGCACTGGGGAGGGGGGGCGGGTTGTCCCTCAGCCCATCCTGCACCCTCTTCAATCTGTGACCCCTGGGGGATGTCCGACTGCCAGTTTAGGCCCAATCCTACAGGGCAGTCAGACATCCCTCTCACAATCCGAGACTGCTGGCTCCCAACTGCTCGCCTGCCTGCCTGCCTGCCTTATCACCTCCTAAACACTCCCCTGCCATCCTGGTCTCCTCCAACTGCCCTCCCCTGCTGGCCATCTTGTGGTGGCCATCTTTGACCACATGGGGATGGCCATCTTTGACCACATCGGGGTGGTCAATTTCCATATTACCTCTTTATTATATAGGATAATATCAATCTGCATTTCTTTTTAAAAAAAATATATTTCATTGATTTTTCACAGAGAAGAGGGGAGAGGGATAGAGAGCTAGAAACATCGATGAGAGAGAAACATCGATTCAGCTGCCTCCTGCGCACCCACTACTGGGGACGTGCCCGCAACCAAGGTACATGCCCTTGACCGGAATCAAACCTGGGACCCTTGAGTCCGCAGGCCGACACTCTATCCACTGAGCCAAACTGGTTAAGGATCTATCTGCATTTATTAAAAAAATATTGAATATATTTATATGTCACATAAACCTCAGTAAAATGAGTACCTAAATGAATTATACAGACCCCTGATCAATTTCAAGGGATTCTCGTTTTCTACCTGTTATAAATTGGATACTTTATCAGCCTACTTAAACGTGAAGAAAAAACACTTGCTCCTCTTTTCCACTAAGCAGAGCAAACAGCAGGCAAAAAACAAAAACAGCTCATTAAAGTAACAATTGCAACTGAACAATTTAAAAAAATTCTTTGAAAGTTCTTTTTATTCCTTTTTTACTATTTACAACAATGTTCACCCAAACATCATGCTTACACAGAGCAAATTTTGCTAAATACAATACATTAAGTAACACAAGCGTTGTCCATTATGATAAAATGAAACAAAGCATCAAAGGCATAATATTCATAAAACACTTGGAACCTACTGCCCACTAAAATTCAGACTACCAGCCAAATACTACAACAGCTTCAAACATCAGGTAACTGAGGCATATGATTTGAAACTGATAATGCTTTCCAAGAGATCTAGCTAGGTAAGCAGTGATGATGCAATGAGCTATTTGTGCCATTTCTTTTCGGTCTTATTGCTCCAACTCCCCAGAGGTTAGGAGTCTATCACCCGAGCTGTTTCTCAGCTGCTAAGATCAGAGACTATGCACAGATGGAGCGCCTATGTTCTCAGGGCTGCTGCTTCATAGAGATAAGGCTGCTTGGAGAAGTGCTCAGAGTTGCCTCCCTGGGAAAGAGCCAGAACAGCAATCAATAATAAAGTTACTTCTCCACTGTTATGTTAAACAACACTGTCAAGCATACACAGGGGAAGTTTGATGAAAAGAGCTATTTAAATCACTTGAAATGCCTATAGCTTTATTATTTTTGGTCTCTGTGTTCTCTGATTTTTTCTTCTCCTCCCCCTCCCATCCCCATCCTCCACCACCACAAACTACTGACAAAATGCAATGATTTAAGAACTTTTTGGAAATATTGGATCATATTTCTTCACCCATTGGTTGCTTTGAATATTTTTGGTGAGCTATTTTTTAGCCATCCTTGTCATTCTAGTCATTCATAGTATGATATCTCTAAGTATGAGAACATTGCAAAAATCTACCCTGTTCGTTCAGAGATATGTTTTATGCCAGGTTATGACCTTGCAATTCAAATAAGCCAACTTCAAGAGGTCACAGAAAGGTAGCTGCAATCTCTAGCATCATAGGAATTTACACAACTCTTAATGTATCAAAGACAAAGATAATTTTTCCTGGAAGCTCCTAAATATGCAAATACAAACTCTTCTCCCCACCCTCTTCCCGCCATTGGAGAGTGATAGAAAAAGTCAGATTATACCACTAAATAGTGCTTCATAGTCAAGTATCATAATTGACAACAGCTTTCTTTTTCTGTCAAGTAGCAAATGGAATGTGTTAGTGAGATGGAATATTTGGACTGGAACCCAGATTCTTTGTCCGCCAGAGTTGAAGAATAAATCCACCGACAGAAGATGGTATAGCAAAGGTGGAGATTTATTGAAGAACAAGTACAGACTCCCACGTGGGAAGGGGGAAAGGGTTCCACCAACTTCCTGTTTCTATGGTTTATAAAGGCTGCAGTTCCTGTGTCCTGATATCCCCTCTTATTGGTCAATATTTCCTTTTGAATTGGTTACTATAGTAACTCCAGAGGCCCTCCTCCCTCATCTCCTCCTATTCCCTCTGGGCTCTCTTCCTCCTTCTGTATTCTGTAATAGAGCTCTTGGCTACTCACAGTTCCCTTATCTTATGGAAATGTAGCTGTAGCCTCCCCCTCATGTTATGGAGATGTACCTATTGCTGCTCCTCTGTCTTATGGAAATGTACCTTCTCCCAATCTGTAGCCCTGTGTTTTTTCCATGGATCCCAATTCTAAAAATTCCCTAAGCCTGCCTATATTCCCCTAAAATTCCTGTTTCAGTCCCCTCTCTGATTAGAAAATCCCAACCGTCATTGTGGACAGGGGACACCGCAACTTTCTGGCTGCTTCCTGCTGGCAAAGGGGTCATAGTTTGGGGTGGCAGTCAGGGTCCCATCAGAAGTGGGTGGTCTAAGGGTCCTTGGAAGATAAATGTAATGGCCTCCATTTGCTGTTCCATGTGGAGGACCAGTTAGAGCTTTAGGGCTTCTAAATGGGAGGATATGATAATACGGATGGCATTATATCTTTCATTGGTACCCAGACTTCTGGGGTGAGAGGCCTTCCTTTTAGCTAAGCTGCTTGCAGCAAGAACTGTTATTCATGGCACAGACTTTGCCCTGCTCAATCAAGGGCTTCTCTGTGAATAAAAATCTGTAGATGCTTGAAAAGCGGTTCTGGTCTGGTTGGTGGTAGTGGTAGTGGTAGTTGTAGTGGTAGTATAAGTTGTCCTATAGACTAAATTTGGCACATTTTATTCTTAGAGAGATGTGGGAGATATATATCTAATTGAGATTATTTGACCCTGAATTAGGCTGCTTATAACATACTTAGTAGTTAGGGATTTGAGAAGCCAGTATAGCTGAAAAATTTACTACATCAGGAATACAAAAAGGAGCTATAAGTAGGAGCATCTTAATGGTGTTTCTGGATCCCAGCAAGGGCAGAGAAGGTCTCCTCTAGGTACCAGCCTAGGCTTCAGGTGACACTTACAAAAAGACAGAATAAGAATTATTAAAAAATGAAAACACTGTTTATCTAGGAATACCAGAGTATGTTACTTATCTGGCACTCATTAACTCTTCAGGATCCCTTCAAAAGAGAAGTTTCAGGTCCTCTAGAACAGTGGTTCTCAACCTTGGCTGCTCATTAGAATCACCTGAGAATCTTTTTTTTTTCTTTTTTTTTTATTGTTTTATTGCTTAAAGTATTACAAAGAGTATTATATATGTCTCCTTTTTTTTTCTCCCCTTGACCTTCCCCTAGCCTCCCATACCCCCCAGTGTCTTGTGTCCATTGGTTATGCTTATATGCATGCATACAA
>NW_005354109.1:453362-467790 GCF_000412655.1 Myotis brandtii
AGCAGTGGTTCTCAACCTTGGCTGCACATTAGAATCACCAGGGAATCTTTTTAAACTCCTGATTTCTGGGCCTCATCCTCCGGAAATTCTGTTTCTTTGTTATGGGGTGGGGCCACAACATTAGTAACCAAGAAGGAGAATTTCCGGAGGATGAGGCCCAGAAATCAGGAGTTTAAAAAGATTCCCTGGTGATTCTAATGTGCAGCCAAGGTTGAGAACCACTGCTCTAGAAGCTCACACAGATAGGAATCCGGTGATTCCATTGATGGTATTGATGGTGAATACAGTTGATTCATCCTTCTCCTGTATTGGCATTCAAGGCTTACTCTAGACAGATGGATCTAGGAGTCAATGCTGCTGACCTGTTGGGAGACTTAAAGCTGGTGCCTGCAAAAAGGGCTTTTTGATCTGCTTAAAGGCTCTCCCAAATAAATGAGGGCTATTCCTGAAAATTCTGGGGCAGCACTGTCCATGTTAGCTGACTACTTTAATTATTGGGAACTTTTAAAGGCAAATAGGGACTGTGAGTTAGGAGGCAGGAGTATACAGAAAAGACATCCTTGAGATCTATTACTATAAACCACTCTCTGTCCTCTGGAATCTGGGCAAGTAAAGCATAAGGGTTAGGGACAATTGGTTGGACAGGAATCATTGCCTTATTTACTAGTTATAAGTCCTGAACTAGTTCTCCCCTTCTATTTTTTTTTTAATGCTCTTCATGACCTACCCCTGCTACTTTTATTTCTTTCTTTATTTTTTTAATTAAATCGTTATTCTTCATATTATTAAAGTTGTTCTTCTTTTTCCCCCCATAGCTCCACTCCACCCGGTTCCCACCCCACCCTCGGCCCTTACCCCCCGACACACTGTCCTCATCCATAGGTGTACAATTTTTGTCCACACCCCCCCCACCCTTTTCCCCCGGAGAAGTGTCAGTCCACTCCCTTTCTATGCCCCTGATTCTATTATATTCACCAGTTTATTCTGTTCATCAGATTTTTTATTCACTTGATTTTTAGATTCACTTGTAGATAGATATCTATTTGTTGTTCATATTTTTATCTTTACCTTTTTCTTCTTCTTCCTTTTCTTAAAGAATATCTTTCAACATTTCATACAATACTGGTTTGGTGGTGATGAACTCCTTTAGCTTTTTCTTATCTGTGAAGCTCTTTATCTGACCTTCAATTCTGAATGATAGCTTTGCTGGATAAAGTAATCTTGGTTGTCTGTTCTTGCTATTCATCACTTTGAATATTTCTTGCCACTCCCTTCTGGCCTGCAAAGTTTCTGTTGAGAAATCAGCTGACAGTCATATGGGTACTCCCTTGTAGGTAACTGACTGTTTTTCTCTTGCTGCTTTTAAGATTCTCTCTTTGTCTTTTGCTCTTGGCATTTTAATTATGATGTGTCTTGGTGTGGTCCTCTTTGGATTCCTTTTGTTTGGGGTTCTCTGCACTTCCTGGACTTGTAAGTCTATTTCTTTCACCAGGTAGGGGAAGTTTTCTGTCATTATTTCTTCAAATAGGTTTTCAATATCTTGCCCTCTCTCTTCTTCTGGTACCCCTATAATTCTGATGTTGGTACGTTTGAAGCTGTCCCAGAGGCTCCTTACACTATCTTCGTATTTTTGGATTCTTTTTTCATTTTGCTTTTCCGGTTGGGTGTTTCTCGCTTCTTCGCATTTCGAATCTTTGACTTGATTCTTGCGACCCTTTGGTCTGCTGTTGGGAGTCTGTATAATATTCTTTATTTCAGTCAGTGTATGCTTACTTTCTAGATGGTCCTTTATCACACCATCGAGGGTCTCATTAGATTTCCTGTACATCTCATCAAGTTTATCGACAGACTCTAGAAGCCTCTTGAGAGACCTCAAAAGTGTGGTTCTGAACTCAATATCCTCCCTTGATAGTTTTGTCCTGTTTCTTTGTCTCCGCATTTTTTACGCTTTCTTGGTATATATCCAGTAGTTTGCTTTCCTCCATTTCTGTCATTTGTGACCTGTTTCTTTGTCTCTGCATTTTGGCTGCTTTCCTGTGTTGATAGAGTGGCTTTGTGTGCTAGGTGTCCTATAGGGCCCAGTAGCGCAGCCTCCCCAATTACCTGAGGTGGACACGCTTAGTGCACCCCTTTGTGGGCTTTGTGCACAGTCTTGTTGTAGTTAAATCTTGATGTTGGTATCTCTGGGAGGAATTGACCTACAGGCCAATTGGCTGTGAGATTCAGCTGTGTCTACTGTGGGAGAACTTCTTTGCTGAAGACACCCTATGGGGCAAGACTTGCTTTAGTGGGGCTTTGGTGCTCTCTGAGTCTTCCCCCTGTGTGTGTCCCTTATGGATCTGAGGAGTTGTAATCTGGATGGTCCCACTCTGACCACTGAGTACACTGGTGACTCTCTCAGGAGGTGCTAATTTAGCCTCTACCTGAGGCTACCCAGCAGGAGCTACGGAGAGATCTGCAGATTCCTCTTCTTTGTTTGGGGTTTGGAGGTGCCCAGATGAGGCCCAGCTGTGAAGCAATGCAAGCTGCTGTGGGGCCTTGGGCCTTCTTTTGGATGTTCTGGGTCTCTCTGACGCAGCTGCAGTTTGTTAGGTAATTTTAGATTACAAATGGCCAGGCCATTCATTTGCAAAAGCCTCTGCACACAGCTTGGGTGGGGTGGGGTCTCAGGGAATCAACAGGGTGGAGCAAACAGCTATGGCTGATCCTCAGTCCTGCCCTAAGAGGCCCTGGGTCTCAGTGTCCCACGGTAATTGCTGCAAGCACCTGAGAGAAAGCTGCCCTCAAGTTCTGCCTGATGCCAGACAATCTAATTTCTCCCCGTATGAGTCTGGGTCCCCAGAGACTCACCCGGAAATGGAGTTCAGAGCTGTTGGGAGCTTGTGACTCCCTCCCGATTGAAAAAGACAATCTCATCCTCAGTTGCCAGCCCCTTCCATGTGTGCCTCTGTACCTCTGCACTTTACTTCTGCACCTCCTCTGAGTCTCAGTGTGCTTTTCTCTTTCCTTGTATTTGTAGAATCTCCACTCAGCCAGCCTTCCTGTGGTTCTGGATGATGTCCGTTTTTACTTTTAGTTGTATTTTTGAAGTGGTTGTGCGAGGCAGCAATTTCAGGTGTTTAGCTATGCTGCCATCTTGGTTTCTCTCTCTAGTTCTCCCCTTCTATTAGGCTGTTATACCAGTAAGATGGGGGTATTGTAAGGACTATGACAAGGTTTCAATAAACCTTGGGCTTCTAGAATAGATGGCCTATTAGAATATTGAGTCCTTCTGGAGCCTCAGGGTTGAGAGGATAGTGTTTCTGATGTGAATATGAGGCTTTTTGCAGGGTCAGGAAGACATGGGAAAAGAACTTACCCCAGCTATGCCCTAAAGGCTGAGAAAAAGATTTCTTTCTTGGCTTCCCAGACATGCCTGTAATGGCTACTTCCTCTGAGGATGATTTACCAGGCTTTAGGAGAAGTACAGAGAAGGTGGCTCCAGCATCAGGGAGGAAATTCATTTCCTTGCCCCCCACTGTCAGGCTTACCTGGGGCTCCTGGGTGGAGGTGGCACTCCTCTGAGGAGCCAGGTTGAGAGACCCTCGGACCCATCAGTCCTATTGGGCCTGCTGGGTCGCCAGCCCCGTCCCCAGGGACCTCAGACTCCGGGGGAAGTCCGACTTCCAGTGGTTTCCTTGGCAGACAGGACAAGGATTCGGTGGTCTAATATGTCTCTTGCGGCAATTCCGGCGCATATGTCCAACCTGTCTGCAATTGTACCAGTGACTGGGACTGACCGTTTGCCTCCAGGCTCTGACTGGGGGCTTCTGCTTTCCTGAAGTGTGGCTACTATGATTTTCTCTATTTCTGTTGCCTTAGCCTGGTCTCTCTTGTTTCTGCTTTTTTCCTTCTCCTGGTCTCTATTATGAACACAGAGGTGGCAATCTTCAGGAGATTTTCTAAAGTATTCTCAGAACTAATAGCCAATTTCTGCAATTTTCTCCTGATGTCTGGGACAGCCTGAGTGATAAATTTGTTCTTTAAAATTAGTTGAATCTGGAGTAATGTTGGCATGCTTATCCAACGCCTCCCTGAGCCTTTCTACAAAAGCCAAAGGGTTTTTGCCAGCCCCTTGATTAAGGGTGTTTAATTTAGAGTAGTTGACAGGCTTTATTTTACTATGTCTGAGGCCTTCTATACTACAAAACTGGCTTTATTTTCCACCACTCAGTTTCAGGATTCCATTGAGGGTCCAGGGGAGGAACTGCCTCTTGTCCTGTTAAGAAATCCCTGTTTCTTTCCTCAGAGTCCTCTATTCCCCCAGCATAAGTAAGAAAATGGTCATTCCCAAATTCTCTTTCTTTTTCTAGTATATTTTGCTTTCCAGTGGCTGAGAGGGTCAGGTTAATATGAGCATGATATCTCTATGTGAGAGATCAAATACTTGAATGAGGTTTTGGAAGGCCTCAATATATTTGTCAGGGTCTTCTGAGAACTTTCCTAGGTCACTTTTAACTTGTTTCTTGTCCCAGGGTAAGAAGGGAATCTGTGCTAAAGTATGGCCAGATCCTTCATCTATCTTGGGGCAAGCTAAGGTTGGCTCAGCCCTGAGTGGGGGCGCGGCCTCCGCCTTTTCCCTCAGTGGACTTTGGGTTGTTATTGCCGGGATCGAAGGATTTACTTTACATTTCTTATATAAATCTGGCCTGTCCCTTAGGGTAAAGAAAGTTTGGACATATGGGACTTATGACCATTTCCTATTTTTTCTACAAAAAAGATCAAACTGTAGGATGGTGTTATACTTGAGGCTTCCTGCTGAGGGCCAAATTTCCCCATTCAATAGTTGGTATTGAGGCCAAACCTGAGTGCAGAAAAAAATCAGGTGCTTTTGCTTTAAAGTCTGTGGGTCAAACTTATCTCAATTCTTGAGGATACATCCTAATGGACTGTCTTTATGTAGTGTAGAGAACATGCTTCCCATCTGAAAGAAAGAAGAAAAAAGAAAAAGAAGCACACAAGGATGTTTCCTGTAGTATTGTACTTAAAAAGACGTCCTTGCTAAGGCTGAAGGGAGTCCCCACTCTCAAACTAGGAGTGAGGGGTTCCTGGCCCACGTATGGTGGCAGACAAGGTTGCCGGGTGGACTAACTGCACTGACCACCATGGTTTCAACCCGAGTTCACACAGGCCGTCGCTTGCTTCCCTATCTCACAGGGTAAGCGCGCATACCCCGTGTCTTGCTCTCAGGTCCCTTGCCTGTGATTAAAAAGGGCCCAAGTGGCTGTAATGTTTTGAAGTACCCACTGAACTGGATGGGTTAGAGTGCTTGCTGAACTGAATTTCTGAGGGGTTTACTCTAGGATGAGGACTTAAGAGAGTTTACACAGTACCCTGAACCCTGGTTTGGCCAATATCTAGGGATCCGAGGAAAAGTATAAACAGCTCCAATCCTACCCTTTGTATGCCCTCGTCATTAAAGGATTTATCCTCTGCCTGATTTTTGGAAAAAGGATGGAATCTATTTCTGGCCTGTATTATACTTTAAGCTTCCTGTTCATTGGCTTAACTTTTAGTTTTTACTGACCCTTAATTTCTCTTGTTTTATTTCCAAACCATAAAAATGCCATTTAAAGATTTGTCTTCTTTAAACCAACTTGGTTGCTCCCCTGAAAAATACCTGGGAAAGGGACATGCTAGTTGACTCTGTAGGGAACAGTTTAGATAAAAGGCACACCTTCTTATATTTTATTAATGATGGATATTAGTGGAAGATATTTTCATTTCCCCCATTTTTTTAAGCTTAAAGTTACCCCTGAATATCTAGTGCTTATCTGTATATTTCACTCAGGTATGCTGGAAGGGGGTATCACCTTCTATATATACGTTAAAATTCCCTGAAGTTCTACAAACCCCTTTTAGTTTAAAGATATGACTTGTTTAATAGCCTGCAATTTAGAGTAAGTCAGAGTCCTTTCCATGGGTTTTTCTAAAGACTTAAATACACCAAAGTAAGGCAATGGCTGTCCAATGACAAAATTCAAATGTGGCATGGTTATAGATTTGTTTAAAATGTAATTGGTAAAACCTTTACTTTATAATATGCTGAGACAACAACCTTCTAGTACAATAAACAATTTGTATATAAAGGGGGACATGTGGCATATGGCTTATTGCAGACAGTGTATTAAGCATTGAAAATAATTTATAAATCCCAATAAATGAAATATAAACCCCCCAGAGTGTCACTGGCAGACACAGAGAATTATCTTGCTTGCCCCTTTTCCCTGACTGAAAGTTTCCTGTTTGAATTTGGCTTTGAATTTGTGTAAGTTTTTTCCTGAAGCAGACTGAAATGTCTATAACTTCAGAGTATATGCATTTTAAATAGAATACTGCTATTAATTTTTTATTTGGCAGAGTTTCCTTATGCAATTTCAAGTATATTTAATTAATCTAATCTAGTTCAAAAATATTTCTTTTTAGGGAGAGAGAGTAAATCTTTACATCTCATCGGGGCCCTTGAGAGGTCACAAAGTTATCTCTCAATTAAATCCTAGAAATATTACACTCAGAAAAAGCTGCCAAATATACCCAATTTAAAGATTATCAACGCTTAAACGGGTTTTAACATTAAAGATTTGGTCTTGACTGAAAGGGTGAGGGCTCTGCCCTTCATCTTACCCCGTATCCTCCATGTTGGGGTAGGAGCCATGTGCTCAGACCCCCTTCTTCCCGGAAGCCCAGGCCTCTGCTGGCCACGCCCGGGATTTCTTTAAACTAACCAATGACAGTCGAGGGATGTGCGCGCCATAAGAATTACCGCATCCTATGTAACAAGACCCGGCTTTCTCCTGGCCAATCGGCAGGGCCCACAGTCCCCTCACTCCACCCTCTATTAAAACCCTGGTTTTTCTCATGGTGGTCTCTCTTCCCCCTTCTTGCCATTGGGTCAGAGGGGGCTGGGAGCCAGACCCGGGTCTGTACTACTAATAATAAAGGACTCTCTGCTTTTGCATCGGACTTGGCTGGCTCCCTGTTGGTCTGTGGGGATCTTGAAATCTGGGCATAACATTTACCACAGAATTAATCCTTCTCAACCTGGCAAATAAATTGGTATATTCTAGCAATGCCACAGAAGTACAGAATATACTTTGAATGTTATAGAGAAAATGCTGGGAGGACATGCCTACCGCCTGCCCATTCCCTTGCTGCCTTGCCCCCAAGGGGACAGAAGCAGCAAAGCTGTGACTGCCCATTAGCCAGCCTTGGCTCCAATTCAGCCAGCTTATGCAGGTTTGTCATGTCACAGGCACCAACCGCCCTGTCTTGTTTGACAGGAGTGCTTCGGGGCAGGGCTCTGCAAATTTCTCCCCCCTGCCCCTTCCAGAGTGCCTGTGCAAGCTTGGCAAGTGCTGCCTCTTATTCTGGGGCTTTAAATTCCTTTCCCCTCCTGCTTTTCCTCGGGTAGGGAAGGTAATGGTTTGTGAATTACAGGCAGCCTTGAAATTAGCTATTGTTCTGGCCTTTGTTTAAACTTCCCTGGGTTAACATATATGCAACCTTTACAAATTTTACACTTTCTAATTAGTCTTAGAATCTTAAATCTTAACTCAGCACAGCAAAATAACCTTTGTTTCTGAGTGACACAAAGCCTACACAGAGGGTTCCCTATGTTCATAAAAACAGCAAAGAGCAAACTAAGGTAGCAAAGAATATCAGTAACCAAGGAACATTACAGACAAAAAGTCTCTCAAAATTCAAACCCTGCCACATATTCAGCCTGTCCACAAGCAGCTGGGCCCCCAGCAAATTGGGATGTGCCCTATCTTTAAACAGACTGATTTAAACATCAACAGAAAACATCAATAGAAACACTTTTATGCACAATATTTACAAGTGCGCACAACCCACAGACACTACAGAAAGTACTCCATTAAAAAAAGCAATGTCTCTTGTCCCTGGTTTGGGGACTGACCCTCCCCAGAACCTCAGCCTTCTTCCAATGGACTGTTTTGGCCAAGTGGCTTGCCTGGTTGCTTCGCATTCCCCTTATGTCATTTTTGCTATCTTCCAAAGAAAAACAGTTTCAGGCCATTCTATAGCATCCGTGAAGAGATGGGGCTCAGGCCAAGAGGCCACCCCAAATCAGGTGGGGCGCCTCCCCTTAAACCAGTGTTTCCCTCTACAAGGGTATAGAATCCTGAAAACGTCCCCAAATTGTGAGAAATGGCTCACCTATCCAAATTTCAAGTGACAGACTATGAAATAAAAACATGGCGAAAATGAGACTTTTAAGAACACTCCCAAGCCCTAACCGGTTTGGCTCAGTGAATAGAGCATAGGCCTGCGGACTCAAGGGTCCCAGGTTTGATTCCGGTCAAGGGCATGTACCTTGGTTGTGGGCACATACCCAGTAGGGAGTGTGCAGGAGGCAGCTGATCGATGTTTCTAACTCTCTATCCCTCTCCCTTCCTCTCTGTAAAAAATCAACAAAATATATTAAAAAAAAACAAAAAACAAAAAAAAACACTCCCAAGAGTGGGTGCCCATTTTACAGAATCACAATACAGGCAAGAGGCAAGTGACCTAGTAATTAATGGGCTAACTTAACAGCTATGTCTGGCTGTACTGCTGAATTCTCTGAAAGGCTAAAACTTCCATAGGGGTGGTGGCAGAAGTGGCTAAGGACTGTGATTAACTCCTTTACTCTTGATGGGAAGATCTAGGGCCATGCTCATATGCAAGAGTGGAAAACAGTTATCTTTCCCCCCCCAACCCCCACCCCTGCCTTTCTTAACTCTTGCCTAGAAGTTTTTCCTTAGGATCCTTACTAGAAAGGCTTGTACAAATGGAGGCTGAGGAGTTAAGCTTAGTTGGATCTGGACCATGGAGGCAGTGGTCTTGGCTGGATACTATTTGACCTGACTGAGATAGAGAGCAGAAGACAAAGGCAGATGATTCTCCAATTAAAACCTGCTTGGGATCTGGGCCAGGGGAGTCGGCATATGTAGTCAGAAATGTGCTGTGCTTTTTTTAACTGTGTCTCAGTTTCTCTCCCAGCTGTCTAAGACAGCTGCGAGGACCCAAAATGCTGGGTGACCAACCCTTATTTGCATCCCCTGGACGGGTCAGAATTTAATTACATGTGTTGTTAAAACCCTGTGAGGCGGTCTTCACACCATGGAGAGATTCTCTCCCAGCACCCTTGCTGTGGCTCTTACATAAGAATGTCCCAGAGTCCCGGACTGGGGGCGAGAATTGCCTCTTTGATCTTCAGAGTTGGGCAGAGACCCAAGCACTCATTTAGTCAATGGCTTGGCTTTGATTTGTGACTGGCAGAAGCCTAACACTCTAACCTGACCTGGCACCAGTTTATCTTTCCATGGGAGACTTTTTTTTCTTCTAGTGGTACTCGCCCTAGTGGCCTTTACTTGACTGACCCATGCCCGCCCTGGAGCATACATCCAGAAAGGAGCAGTAAGAGAGAGAGAGAGAGACCCGGTTTTTAGACAGGAACCAATTTTAAGTGGCTGGTGGACATCCATCAGCCTCCAAAATCATACAAGGAACAGAAAAGGGACAGAGGGACAGACTCCATGGCTACTGACCATTCGATGTGAAGAGGGTTTACTGACTTACGAAGAAATTCTCGGCCAAAGCATCAATTTAAAACAGAATTTTTGGACTGGAACCCAGATTCTTTGTCCGCCAGAGTCGAAGAATGAATCCACAGACCGAAGATGGTTTAGCAAAGGTGGAGATTTATTGAAGAACAAGTACAGACTCTCATGTAGGGAGGGGGAAAGAGTCCCACAGAAAGATGACCCCTTGGGGAAGGAGAAAAGGTCCCCCCAACTTCCTGTTTCTATGGTTTATAAAGGCTGCAGTTCCTGTGTCCTGATATCCCCTCTGATTGGTCAATATTCCCTTTCGAATGGGTCACTATAGTAACTGCTGAGGCCCTCCTTCCTCATTGTCCTCCTAGTCCAGTGGTTCTCAACCTTCCTAATGCCGTGACCCTTTAATACAGTTCCTCATGTTGTGGTGACCCCCAACCCTAAAATTATTTTCGTTGCTACTTCATAGCTGTAATTTTGCTACTGTTATGAATCGTAACGTAAATATCTGATATGCAGAATGTATTTTCATTGTTACAAATTGAACATAATTAAAGCATAGTGATTAATCACAAAAACAATATATAATTATATATGTGTTTTCCGATGGTCTTAGGCGACCCCTGTGAAAGGGTCGTTCGACCCCCAAAAGGGTCTCGACCCACAGGTTGAGAACCGCTGTCCTAGTCCCTCTAGGCTTTCTTCATCCTTTTTTAGTTTGTAAACATAGACCTCTTGGCTACTCCCAGTCCCCTTATCTTATGTAAATGTAGCTGTTGCCTCTCCCTTATGTTATGGAGATGTACCTGTTGCTGCTCCCTTGTCTTATGGAAACATAACTGCCCCTGGCTTCCTTGTGTTATGGAAATGTACCTTCTCCCAGTCTGTAGCCCTGTGTTTTTTCCATGGATCCCAATTCTAAAAATTCCCTAAGCCTGCCTATATTCCCCTAAAATTCCTCTTTCGTTAGGGTTTTTGCTGGTGATATGGGCTGTGAAAGAATTCACAACTAAAAGAAGAGACACAGAGAGAAAGTTTATTGTGCTTTTCCTGAAGGGAAAGGGCCTGTGAATTGCTAATCAATACAAGGGCAAGAAATAAACAGCAGCCTGCTCTTTTAAAGGGTAAGGGCTACTGTTGCTAGGTGACAAGGAAGGGAGAAGGATTTGAGGACTGAAATTGAGCAGACATCAGTGGAGTTGTCTTTGAAAAGTTTGTTTGCTTTTTTTTTTTAGAAGATAGTCTAGGGCGGGCAAATGTCCCAGGGAGGTGTCTTATCAGTATTTTTTACCAAGCCTGTAAAACATTTCTAGAGTAAAGTTATCAAGAGTTCAAAAGAGGCTTCTTTGAAGAGGAGGGGGGAAGGAAACTTTCTACTAACTAGAGACTTCTTGATGCAAATTATCCCTGAGTTGTAAAAATAGCAGGGTGAAGGGGTATTCAAGAATGTGGTCTTGAGAGTAACTTACCTTGTATTGCAGTTTGAACAGAGGGGCTGTTGAATCAGAGGAGCAAACAATCTTGGAACTTAATTAGCAAGTGCTTCTCATAAAATGTGGAAGGCTACTGCAAAGAAAAAAGAAAGGCTTTGTTTCCATCCCAGAATGCATTTAGCTTACAATCAGAGGTTAATTATGGCTCAGTGGTACCAATGTCTAACAGGTGCTTGAGTACCATGTTCAGTGGCTAATTTTATTCCCTTCAGCCCAGGTACTCTGGGGATTCCTGGGTAATAACCTAAGATAAGACTTTCTTCTGTATGCCTACACACTTTATCAAGGACACTGGGTACCAATGTCCCCTATTATATACAAACAATGATCAGAAATTCACTGTCACAGGATTTTCAAACAGTAAAATGATTAAATATGCACTGACTAAATTAATATTACATATTTAAAATTCACATTTCAATAAATATTTCTCCCATTATTTCCTTAACTTCTCTTACAGTGCTAAAGCCCTATCCTTTATTGTTGATATAGCATTTTGATTCTCCTTTAAGCCCAAAGTAAACTTCTTCTTACTGAAAACCAATATCATTGTATAAACAGTAAACATGACTCACTGAAGATAGTGCTGTGTGTTCACATTTTTTATGCAAGCATGGCTATTTAATAAAATTTAGTTTTGTTTCTTTTCTTTTATTTTATTTTATTTTATTTTTTGGTAAGCTTATATTGATTTACCTAGATTTTTAAAGCAGTTTGCCAAATGTAAATTATTGTTCATATTTTAAATTAAATATCATTTTTAATTTATTACAATTATTTTCAAACATTTTGTTAGGTCGGAGAGAGCCCAGGATCGGATACATGCAGACATGTGATGAGACAATGGACTCCCCCTGGAATTTCTCACAGATCAACGTGCCAGACACAGATACCGGCTTCTTCTCCCTGAATCCACATACCCCCACACAGATACTGACTCATTCCTGAATACCTGGCTGACCCCCCTGCAGCTGAAGCTTCCTCAACTGAATACCTCAGCTCATGTCCCCACCCCTCACCCAACCGCAGTATAAAAAAAGCGCCTCCCTCCATGTTGGCATGAATCCACGTGCCCTGTCATTGGGGGTACGTGGGTCTCCCGGGGACGCAGAAATAAACCTTTCCTTTCCTTTCTTTTCTGATTCACTGGACTCTCTATTTCTTGCGCCGCCTCCTGAGCCACCTAACCTAACACTAATATTGTGAATAAATTATATAATGTTCTTGTATTTATGCCCAGTGTTGGAAACATAATAAAGCTTAATCATTTTTTGGTATAACTTTGGAATTAATATAATAAAATTCAATAAATACCCACATTGTTTTATTGTTATTTCATGTTTGCCCAGTTTTTTTCTCTTTGGCATGAATATTTTTAACTCTTAAACAGACAGTAAATCACTTGAAAACAATTTTGATTTGAGAAGATAAATTGTAAAAAGTCATTTTGTCACAGGAGGAAGGGATCCTTATGTTACAACTTCATTGTGCTGAATGAACCAAAGGAGGCATATCAGCTTCAGGCCTCTGAAACAACTACTCCCTTTTCTTCTTCTTTCCTGGTTTAGCAAACTTCTGGTAACACAACAGACAACATTTTGTGATGACAAATGTAGCACTTGCCACACAGGCCAGCAGGAACCCAATCACATCCAAAGAGTGGTACTGGACCCAGGTGAGGTCATAGGAGGCTGGCCGCAGGTGTTTGGCTCCTTTGTGGCGCATGACAAACGCCAGCAAACTGGGAAATGTGTCCAAGTCTCTCTCTCTCAGTCTCTCTCTCTCTCAGCCTCTCTCCATCTCTCTGCGTTCCCCGTCCCTCCCCCAAAGTTTCTTCCGCCATCTCTCCTCACTCTGTCCTTTCTCCTCCCTCCGGGCTGTCCCTGCGCAGCCCTGCGCTTCCCCCACCATGCACCACCGAGCCCGCGGTGTGTGTGGTGTATGTGTGTGGGAGTGGGTTCATGTGCTGTGTGTGGGTGGCGGCGCCGTCACCACTCCCCTTCACCAGAGACCACCGCAAATTCCCCCAGGGAAAGTCGCCTGTTCTCCTGCCGGCTTCTTGCCCCTGTCCATCCACCCTCTCTCTTCCTCCCTCCCTGCCGGACCCTCCTCCAGCCACGCCTTCTCCATCGCCTCCTGACCCCGCCTCCCCTCTTCTGCCCTCCCCGTGGCGGCTGGAAACTCAAACCGCCTTTTACAACCCCATGCCCCTGCATGCCACCGCCACCAGTGCCCCGTTCTGCAGCCGCGCAGTTGTCCGTCCGCCACCCCACCGCGCATCGCGCCATGGCTAACACCGTAGCCGCTGCGGGAGCCGGAAACTCAAGTCCCCTGCCGTCCCCACCCCTGCCTGCTTTCCCAGTCGGTACACACTCGAGTCCTTAGGCTCTACCTTCCTTCTGTCCCTCCTTCGTTCTACCCCGCCCCTGGGGAGGTTGGGCCCACACCCACCCAGGCCACCTCTCCTGCACTCTCCCCTCCCCTTACAGGCCTGCCTTAGTATCCTGTACCCCATGCAGTGCCCTCTGCAAGTTCTAACCGCCCGCCTTCCTCTGTGCACTCGGCTGAATCTCTGCCCCCATGACTGCCAGCACTTTAAATTCACAGGTGGCCGGCCAGTTCCCTTTGCAAGAGTTTGCAGCTGGGCTCTCTTCAGACCCTTTTAACAAGCAGCTTCCTTCTCCCCTAGAGCCCAAATCCTGAGAACGTTAGCTCCAGAACAGCCTCTTCCATTTCTGTGCCCATTCTACCCCTGAGGGAAGCAGTGGGGACTGAGGGCATAGTATGCCCCCACTCTCTAAACCCGACCTTTAAGGTCTTTATTAGTCCTCAAACCCAGGTCCGAGATCAAGTGAAAAATGGCCTTGAAGGTTCTTAATGCCCATGAGGAGCAGGCAGAATCTGAACAGGAAGCCCGCCTTAGACAGAAGGTGGACCTGCAGGCACGCCCTCGTTGTGACCCTGAGACCGATGGCAGCCGCCATGGCCCCAAGGGGGCTGTGAGCGGTGGGGGTGCAACGAAAGGAAAGCCACCACCGGAGAATGCTTCAAATGCGGAAATGAAGGCCACTGGGCAATGCAGTGCCCCTGGCCCCGAGCTCCGACCAAGCCCTGCCCGGCGTGCGGTCAAAAAGGTCACTGGAAGAGTGACTGCCCTGGAAAAGTGGCGGGCCTTCTGCGCCTCAGCGTAGGAGGGCCGCCCTTCCAGGCCATGACCGCTGGCCATGTTGGAACTGGCTGAAGACTGAAGAAGCCCAGCCTCAAAGACTCCATCACCCTTCGCCGAGCCTCGGGTCACAATGAAGGTAGTGGGTCACCTTCCCGGTTGACACGGGG
>NW_005354109.1:470148-491587 GCF_000412655.1 Myotis brandtii
TCCAAAGCCCCTTAGCTACCTGGGTCCTGCCCATAATAGGGCCCCTGATTCTCATCTGTGTCTTTTTTCTCCTAGCACCCTGCCTCCTCAAGTTCATCCACTCCTGGATCACGGAGATGTCACGGGTGACTGTGAATCAGCTCCTGCTCCATCCCTACACTCGGCTCCCCTCCAACCTGCCTCTGCCTAACCCTGGCCTTTAAACCCCCCTCCCCTCGTCGTCCGTGGTCAGCTGGAAGTAGCTAGAAAGAGTCGCCGTCCCTTATCACCAAAAGGCCGGGATGTTAGGTCGGAGAGAGCCCAGGATCGGATACATGCAGACATGTGATGAGACAATGGACTCCCACTGGAATTTCTCACAGATCTACGTGCCAGACACAGATACCGGCTTCTTCTCCCTGAATCCACATACCCCCACACAGATACTGACTCATTCCTGAATACCTGGCTGACCCCCCTGCAGCTGAAGCTTCCTCAACTAAATACCTCAGCTCATGTCCCCGCCCCTCACCCAACCGCAGTATAAAAAAAGCGCCTCCCTCCATGTTGGCGTGAATCCACGTGCCCTGTCTTTGGGGTACGTGGATCTCCTGGGGACGCAGAAATAAACTTTCCTTTCCTTTCTTTTCTGATTCACTGGACTCTCTATTTCTTGCACCGCCTCCTGAGCCACCTAACCTAACACATTTGTGCATTCATATGTGTATATATAAATGTTGAACTTTAACTTAATTATAAGGTGTTAAGTACTTTGTACTTCTTAAGAGGAAATTATTTTCCAGATGAACACATTTATAATTTTATATAAAATCCAATTAGAAAATAGCATTACAGGGCTCTTTTAGCAGACTACAGCGTCTATTGAAAACACAAATTCTAGGCTACAACCTCATGTTTCTGTGACTTTCTACAATACTTCCAAGCCCATTGGGCTTATGGAGGATCAGTCAGGTTTTCCTCTGTGAAGCAACATTTTAAAGCCTAAGCATTTTCACCTTTTTTTTCCAGATATTGTTTTACACCAGTCTTCTCCATCCTATAATGCCTCTTCAGTGTGACATCTTCTCAGTGGATGCCTCAGTCTCTAACAGCGCTGGTAATAGCAAGAATTGCCAGTAGTGCCCTAGCTGGTTTGGATCAGTGGATAGAGCATCAATCTGTGATCTGAAGGGTCCCTGGTTCGATTCCAGTCTAGGGCACCTGCCTGGGTTGTGGAATCCATCCCCATTAGGGAACGTGCAGAAGGCAGCCACTCAATGATTCTCTCTCATCATTGATTGTTTCTATCTCTCTCTCTCTCTTCCTTCCTCTCTGAAATCAATAATAAAAAAAAAAGAATTGCCAGCAGTATTCTCTCTGACCCAGTGTTTCCTCTTTTCTCCAGTAACTAGTATCATTGGGAACAATAGCTCTAAGAAAAATCTCCTTATGTCCTATGGTCTCTCAGTAGGCTGACAGCTCATAATTACTCTCTTAACTTCATGTTAAGGATCCACATTAGGCATGATTTTACATGCATTTAATGTCCTGTATGTAGTACAATATCACTGAAGGGAGTGCCTGTAAGGGAAGATATGTGAGATATTTCTGTGAAGTTAGGAAGCACAGTCTGAAAGGGCAGAGCAGGACTAACCCCATTTTGTACTGCATCCTCCATCTTGTGTAACTATGCCCCCGACATGACCCCTTTTTCTGAAAAAAACCATCGAATGTGTCAGTTACCCAACCCACCCTAAAATCAGCCAATAGGAACGCACAGGAAATAACCAAAGGTCAAAAGTATGCTAACCGCATCCTGTCACTGTGTAACTGGACCCTGGCCCTCACCCAACCAATCGGAGTCAACCAACTCAGTGGTCCGAGCATCACCCCATCACCCGACCCCAAGCCCTATAAAATTGCTATACTTCTGGAACTCAAGGCTCTTTTGCATCCTGACGCTGCATCGGTAGAGGCGGAGAGACCGAGCTCGAGCTTGAATAAAGGCTCTTTGCTTTTGCATCGGACTCGGCTCCCTGGTGGTCTTTGGGGATCTTGAAATCTGGGCATAACAAGTCCACACACTTTCCTTATTTCTAATACCAATTGCAAGTTGGGGGTTTCCCAAGACCACGCTCAGGTTTGGTAAATCACTGGAAGGCCCCACAGCATTTACTGAAAGCTGTCATAGCATTGTTTATTACTGGTGAAGAATACAGATTAATATTAGCCAAGGAAAAAGACATATCTGGCAGTTAGGTAGGGTTCCAAACATGAAGTTGTCATTCTCTTTAGGATACATTACCCTCCTGGCATTGATACGTGATTTTTAGACTGGAACACGAGGTGTTCCCCTGGTCAGGATGGTTCCCTGGATTCTTTGTATGCTGGAGTTGAAGAATGAATCCACAGACTGAAGATGGTATAGCAAAGGTGGAGATTTATTGAAGAACAAGTACAGACTCCCATGTGGGGAAGGGGAAATAATCTCACAGCACAGGCCCCCAAGTGGGGAGGGGTAAGGAGTCCCACTGACTTCCTGTTTCCAAGGTTTATAAAGGCTGCAAGTCCTTGTGTCCTGATATCCCTTCTGATTGGTCAATATTCCCTTTTGAATTGGTTACTATAGTAACTCCCAGGCTCAAAGGTCAAACATCACATGGGACATATGATGCCCTCCTCTCTCATTGTTCTCCTATTCCTTCTGGGCTTTCTTCCTCCTTTATTTCGTAAATATAGAACTCTTGGCTACTCCCAGTTCCCTTGTCTTATGGAAATGTAACTTACCCCAGTCTGTAGCCCTGTGTTTTTTTCCATGGACCCCAATTCTAAAAATTCCCTAAACCTGCCTATATTCCCCTAAGATTCCTATTTCAGCATCAACATGCAACAGTATATGCAGAATATTACCAACCAGGCAATCTTTTCTGAACTTCAGTATCCAGAGTTGTTTGACTTCCCACATGGCTTACTTTTGTCTCTAGCTCATTGCAGGTAGAGTGGATATCATGTGTCCCCAAAGTACTCATCACCATTAACATTATTTGACATCCAGTAGAAAAGACCACCAGTAATTAAAGACACTCTTATCTGGGAGGACATTCTAAGGGCCTGGAGATCACCTCCCATTGCCCAGTAGCTGAGGGCAGAGGGCAGACCTCTCTTTGGTTAAGGTTAAATTCTTTATTGCACACTTTTCAAATGTGATCTGGCAAGATGGTTTTAAGAAAATGAACTTTTAGATCTTTGAGGCTACTTTAACCATAAAAATGTGTTTTTTATTACCTTGAGAATATCAAACCAAAGCAACTTTTTAATGATTTAATTAATGTACCCTAAATCCATAAGGCTTACTGTCTGCTTCTATCAAAAATATGCCTTTTAATAATGAAGTATATGAAGCATACAAAACATTCTCATTGAAAGGGGACATTTGACTTCTGACATAATATAATGAATCTGATATATGGCAGAGGGGGTGGGTAGGATGATAAATTGCATTTCATGATATCACCTCTTCTAGTCCCTGGCTACTAGTAAGATATGCATCACACTTGTGAGAGAGTTCCAGGAGCTAAAGAAAAAGCATAAAGAAATTATTGAATGCTAACAACATCTTCCATCTCTCTAACTCTATGTATTTAAATAATAAGCAAATTTTAAGCTATTCTAAGTACTTTTCTTCATAACGAAAGCACTTTCAAACTGCAGAATCAATATAGTCCTAATAAAGACATTTAAAAATGTATCTGGGATTTTGTATAGCAAATTTCTCAAGGTACAAGGTCTCAAAGTAACACGTGTGCTTGTGTGTATATGTCTGTGTGTATGTGTGTGTGTGTGTGTGTGTGTGAGAGAGAGAGAGAGAGAGAGAGAGAGAGAGAGGGTTCTATCTTACTAAATCATATCAAAAGCTATATGTTCAATGGCAGGAAACGCTTATTTACACTGATAAGATACTAGAGGCCTGGTGCACAGGTTCGTGCACCAGAGTGGTCCCTCAGCCTGGCCTGCTGGGATTGGGCCAAAACTAGCAGTCCATTTCCCAAGGGGTCCTGGAGTGCAAGAGGGCACTCTGCAAAGTTGCTGTCGCTCAGCAGCTCCTGCGTTGAGCGTCTGCCCTCTGGTGGTTAGTGGGTGTCATAGCTACTGGCCAGTCAGCCAGTCGGCTGGTCGCTTAGGCTTTTATATAGAGAGATATTCTTTTTTCTATCTCTAATTTGCAAATTGTACCCTGGCTATCAGACCCCTATTAGTTTTAGCAATAAATAATTGTTTATTTCATTAAATATGTAAGAAAATATGATCATAATATATATAAAACAAATTAAAGGATTTATTTCTGACTTTTAAAAAAATATATTTTTATCGATTTCATAGAGGAAGGGAGAGGGAGAGAGAAACATCAATGATGAAAGAGAAACATTGACAGGCTGCCTCCTGCACAACCCCTACTGGGAATAGAGCTGGGAACCTGGGCTTGTGCCCTTACTGGGAATGGAACCATGACCTCCTGGTTCATAGATTTATGGTCAACCACTGAGCCGTGCTGGCTGGGACATTTATTTCTTGTTTTTATTTTTTATTGTTATTTAATCATTTTGAAAGGCAAAAATATATGCACTCATCATACAAGCTTATCAAAAGAACATTATGTATTTAATCATGAATTTTCATAAATGATAAATTTTAACTACACACAATGCATGGTTTATTATAAGAAAAATGAAACATAACATTGATATATTATCTAATTCTTATAACTTAAAATGGATAAACTCATTATGTCAGATGTATAACATTTCAATCTTGGGTGCACAGCATTTATTAACCTATCTTTAAGATATGTTCCTGTATTTTTTCTCAATATTTTTAATAATATTCTCTGAAACATAAAGCACTTTTATGGGAAGTGGTAAATGAAATGAACTTTATGTGACAAAGAAAAAAAACTGAATGTTTGGCTTGTAAATGAGAATTGACTTTGCTAATCGGGTTGTATGCAGATATTTTTTATAAATCAAAATTTCATAAATCATTAATTTATAGTTCAAAAATATCTAACAAAAATATCTTTGAAGTTCAAGATAAAAGTATTTAAAATATTAAATCAATAAAATTATAACTATTAAAATATATTCATTATTGCAACTCTGTATAAGTCAAGATTCAACAGCTAACACACTAAAATTAGGATTCTTGAGGATGATTTATTTACAAAAATATCTAACAAAAATATCTTTGAAGTTCAAGATAAAAATATTTAAAATATTTAAAATATTAAATCAATAAAATTATAACTATTAAAATATATTCATTATTGCAACTCTGTATAAGTCAAGATTCAACAGATAACACACTAAAATTAGGATTCTTGAGGATGATTTATTTACAAAGGGACTAATTAAAGGGGAATGGTGATGTTATAGAGCAGTGGTTCTCAACCTTCTAATACAGTTCCTCATGTTGTGGTGACCCTCAACCCTAAAATTATTTTCGTTGCTACTTCATAACTGTAATTTTGCTACTGTTATGAATCACAATGTAAATATCTGATATGCAGGATGTATTTTCATTGTTACAAATTGAACATAATTAAAGCATAGTGATTAATCACAAAACAGTATGTATTATATATGTGTTTTTCGATGGTCTTACGCGACCCCTGTGAAAAGGTCGTTCGACCCCCGAAGGGGTCACGACCCACAGGTTGAGAACCGCTGTTATAGAGGAACCACAAGGACTAAAATGAAAACTTTGCATGCCCCCTTCTGGGAATCAAGCCCCCAACCTGGGCATGTACCCTGATTGAGAATGGAACCAGCAACCTTTCAGTGCATGGGGCAATACCCAACCAACTGAGCCACACTGGGCAGCACTCTCTTTCTCTTTCTTATTCCATTAATACCATTTTCCAAAACTCATAATATGTGCTAAATATTCTTATTTTTGTCTGTATTATATCATATAATTTTAACAGAACATTCAAAACTTTGTTATAATGGCAAACAGTGTGGCTTCCAATCTTGCTTTACTAACAAAACCTTATCTTTGTTTTGATCCCAATGTTCCTAGTCCTGATCATAAAGTCAATCTCATTCTTTTGGAAAAATCCTGGTATTCACAACTGTACTTGTGCATATGTGACCTAGTTTTGTCCAAAAAGTTGTAACTTTAGATCTCCTGAGGAAGCACTAGGAAAGGAATTTCCTCTTAGATAATAGGGAGGTAGGCATGTGAAGATAACTCTTGGCTCTCCTGCCATCTGCAATTGAATACAATCTTCTGTATATGTGACTACTGCAGCTGTGGCAATCATTTGATATTTCATAGAATACCAAGGAAATAGCAGGAATATTGTAGGAGCATTAGGTATTAAACGCTTTTTTTTTATAATAGGCTTTCTGAATTTTAGCTGTGCTTATGGTTGCTGGAATAAAGTCAATACATACCAACTTTTCTTGATGCTAATTGCTGTCAGGGTATTAAGTTCTGATCACGGACATACAACTTCTGATTGTTTCTTTCTCTACCTGTTCTCATATTGTTGTCTAGAATGCATATAACATGGCTCTAGCAATCATTTTATACTATAAAGTGAGTTGGGAATGGAAGCCATAAAAAAAATGGAAGGAGGCTAGATCTCCAATTCTATGGAGAACGTTTAAGGCCATGACCATGAACCTGATCTTTTACATAATAAAGAATTAAATTTCTATGTTTTAAACTTCATTTTAATTTTGGACTCTCTGTTCTTTAATTCCAAAACGAATCTAAACTAATACTGATTCAGATTCCTGATTTTTGAGTTACATATGGAAAGATTAACTACTCTAATTTTAGGTTATCATTAAACAAAATAAAAATATTTTCCTGCTTCTTATTTGGTTTCTCTGTTACTTGCAGAGAAATCATTCAACAGGATTAAAAAATAAAAACTTCATAGATATATTAATAGACTTTGATAATTAGTATTATGTGTACTAACAAGTTTTTATGTGAGATAAAAAATGAGCCAATAATTTATTAGATCTAATTTTGCTAGGGTACATTTTTGAAGAAACATTATACTTGAAAACACACTTACTGACCTCTATTGCTAATTTTCATAGGCAAAGCTTTTAAAAAGAATAATCTTTCTTATAAGATAGTATTTAAACTTCCATATTTCATAGTTATATTACAAATATTTCAGCATCATGGAATAATTTCCATTTAATATTATACTTTATTTCACATATGTATGTGTATGTTTATATGTATAGATAAATATGTTTAAGTTCTAATATTAAAAATTATATTTCCAATCAGTTATCTTTTGTCATATGATATAGTCCAGATTAAAAAGCTCTTGATTATTCTCATTCAAACAACTATGTTTAAATGGCATAAATAAAGCTGTTTTTCAAATGTAGAGCTTCTTTTTATCCACTATGTATTATGAATATTATGACTAATGGACTGAGTTTATAAAGTTAACATGCATAAAGTTAATTCTTATTTAATTTCATAAAGAATGTTCAGGGTCAATAAGTAGCATGAAGAAGACAATTATTCAGAAACATAGAAGGTAATTTCCTTCTGCAGCTGACTTGTATTTCAGGGCTATTCTATGTCTTTACATTGCCAGCCTTCCTACTTCTTGAATATTTTGGAGACGTCAGGATAGTCAAGATATGAACACAGTCAACTCCCTCATTGCCTTGAGCATTGCTAAAGGATAGTCAAGCTATTTGCTGATCTCTAGCTATATTTTAACCAAACTGTATTTTATAAAGAGTCCCTAGGCTCAATCATGAGACATTTTTATGCCTCATTTGATTGATGCTTCCAACCATAGCCCTCAGTGATTTGGTAATATTTTAAATCCCTGCCCAAGTTTTTTCTCTACTAGATAACCAGTGGGTAGAGCTGCCAGAATATTTGTATTCCTTTCTTTGTGGCCAAGAATTGATTTAATGGTTCCTGTGAGAGTGTTATTATTTGATTGCTCTTCCCATTCTAATGTCTACTTTTTGTAGTTTCACAGAAAACTATTACCTTTGAAATTAGGCCTCCCCTACTTTTCCTTCTGATCCTATCATCTTCACGTTTTCCCCTCAGAACATGGAATAAAAAGTCAACCACAACTGCTTCTGAAACCAAGCCCTACTAGTGTTTGACTTAGGCCAGGATATTGACCTCGGAGTCATGAGTTCTGTAAAATACACATTGAGATGAGTAAATAAAGTTGTAATATAACAGCAACAGGCACATAGTAAATACTTTAAGTAAAGTTCAGTTTCTCTACTTCCTTTTTATCCTTATTACAGTTATAACTAGCCCTTTTGTATTGAAAAACTAACTCATCAGGGACTTTTAATTCAAGTGTAGTTTTCAGTAAACATTTATTGTATATCTATACCTACATTTAATCAAGTATTTGTTTCTCTTCCCTTTGTTTATAAATTACATGGTTGTTAATTTGTACGTCAGAACTTTAATTGGACAATTATGTATTTTTTAAACTAGAAATATTTCATTGAAATACAATAATATCAATTTGTTATTATATTGGGAAGATTCCATGCATTTTGGAATTTACTGAATAATATCTATTTTGATATTACTACCATTTATTAGTAATTTTATCAATTTGAAGTTTTCAAGCTTACTGGTATATTCAAGGTGATTATATCTCCAAATGCAGATAATACTTTATATACAGGTTATGTCAAGCATACTTTTTGCTTCCTTCAAAAGTATAAGGAAGCAAATGGACCCTTTATTATTTCAATGAATGGCACTAATTTTCTATTATTATAAATATTAGACTTAAGCAATGAATCTTTGTATTAAACAATATATTTTATATTTCCACAATTACCTTAATCTCACGTGGACTTTTGTACTTCCTTTTCAGAATTTATAATTTTCTTAGTTCCTTAGAAATATTGTTCTAGTTTTACATGTAGGGAAATATCCCACGTAATTCTAATGGGAAACAAGAATATTTTCTTAGTGATTGTATACTTGATTCATGACTTGAGGCTTAATACACCCAGGACCTAGAAATTGTCTATTGTTTTGAGAAATCCCAATGATGGGCATTGAAATATTCTCTCTCTCTCTCCCTCTCCCTTCCTCTCTGAAATCAATTTTAAAAATTTAATGAAAAAGAACCTTAAGGACATAGTTTCTTAAGCTCATCAGAGATATGAGCATGCAAAGAAACCTACTGAATTATAGCCCACAAAGTGATTAGCCAGTCCTAGAAGAGAAGTGATCCACGGCTACTTTTATATCTCACAGATATAAAAGCAGACAGAGGAAGAAGCCATCGTAGCTGTGACTAAGGAGAAAACAGGTATACTTTTAATAAGTTGTTAAAGAATATTAATGGGTTGATATGACATTTTAGAACCCTAGGGAGGAAGAAAATCTGAAACTACCTGCCAACTCTTTTCCACAAGCTTTATTGAGCAATCATGAGAAAAATTGTGAGCAGCACAGGAGAGCTGAGACAGATTCCACATAAGACTCAGGTGTGCACGGGCTGCAGCAGTCTGAGGGCACGGCAGTAGAACTGAGAGAAACCCCTGGTCACTTCAGGTACTCATGTGGTGGTGGTATGATGGGTCTGCTAAAATGTGAAAGCTTTCTGTCCCTGCTTTCACGTTTTTTTTATCCTCACCTGAGGATATTTTTTCCATTATATTTTTAGAAAGAGACACATTGATTGGTGATTGGTTTTTCTCCCATACCGACCCTGACCAGGGCCAGGATTGAGCCTGCAACCGAGGTACCTGCTCTTGTCCAGGAATTAAACCCATAACCTCTGAATCCAAGGACCAAAGTTTTAACTGCTGAGACAAATCGTCCAGGGCTAAAGAACATATTTTTTAAAAGAATTCTAAATATCTACATTGATGTTCATGTCTTCATATCATTACCTATCTATCTATCTATCTATCTATCTATCTATCTATCTATCCATTTTCTAAATATCTACATTGATGTTCATGTCTTTATATCATTACCTATCTATCTATCTATCCATTTATATATCATCTATCTATCTCTTTAAACATCTTTAAGACACTAGTACCTGCTCTTGTCCAGGAATTAAACCCATAACCTCTGAATCCAAGGACCAAAGTTTTAACTGCTGAGACAAATCGTCCAGGGCTAAAGAACATATTTTTTAAAAGATTTCTAAATATCTACATTGATGTTCATGTCTTTATATCATTACCTATCTATCTATCTATCCATTTATATATCATCTATCTATCTCTTTAAACATCTTTAAGACACTACTGACTTTAAATTAAAATAACAACAGTGGATTGGGAGATTTATAGCATATGTAGAATTAAATGCATAATGACGGCAAAAAGAATAGGCCTGTGGTAATTTGAAGTATAATTTTGTAAGATTCTTGCTTTGTTTATAAAATAGTAGATTATTTTTAAGGTAGACTTAATAAATTAAAAATGCATAAGAGAAACCTCGAAATAAATAACACAAAGAGATATGACTAAAGAGTCAACAGGAAATAAAATGGAATACTACAAAAATATCAATTCACTCTAGAGATGGGAGAAGATGAACAGAGTAAGAAAGAGCAGACAGGCAAGTAAAAAACAAATACCATTTTAGTAGACTTAAACACAAATATATCAGTTATTACATTAAATGTAAATACTATTTGGTTCTTCCAGAAATTTACCCTAGACAAAGTGAGAAGCTCAAATATCTACACATGGTAACACCTGTGAATAATAAAAAGGAGAATCATTAAGAGTAAGTAAGTGAAGCCTTCATGTTGCCAATGTAGGTTTAATACTAATAACACTAGGGATAAAAGAAAAATGGATTGTGCAAAAATAACTTCAGATTGTGAAGTACCATTTTCTCCACATTGTAACAAGGGCACATGCAACATGACTTATATAGTTGATAATGTTGACTTTCATCAACTGACCAAGGTAGTGTTTGACAATGAAGGCTCTCCTCTCTCTTCGATACTCTACTTATTTTACAGCAAGTCACTATTTGGAGGAGTGAAGCTCTATCTCCTGAGGGACAAACACCTACACAAATTATTTGAAAATTTTAGGTAAAGCAAAGTTGTCTCTTTTCCATCCTTCATTCATTCAATTATATGTTTATCTCACTATGAACTAATCAGAGTATGTTCTATGAGCACATGGAAATTAAAATAGAAATTAATAACAGAAAGATATTTTGAAAAACCCCAAATGAGGAAGAATTAGTCAAAGCACTCTAAATGACCCATAAAATCTATAATAAAAGAAAAATTGCACCCTGGCCGGTTTGGCTCAGTGGATAGAGCATCGGCCTGCAGACTCAAGGGTCCCGGGTTCGATTCCAGTCAAGGGCATGTACCTTGGTTGCGGGCACATCCCCAGTAGGGGGTGTGCAAGAGGCAGCTGATCGATGTTTCTGACTCTCTATCCCTCTCCCCTCCTCTCTGTAAAAAATCAATAAAATATATTTTAAAAAAAAAGAAAAATTGCAAGGGAAATTAGAAAATATTTACATATGAATAATAGTAAAATCACAAAATATCAAAATTTTTGGGATGCAGTTATTCATCATAAAGATAATTTCAAACTTAATTATGTTTAAAAATTAAAAACATAACATTTATAAATTATGCTTCTAACTTAAAAACTATAAAAATTAAGGTAAGGGTGGAAGTCATTAAAACTAAAAATGAACACACAGAAAAGAATATAAACAAGGTGAGAAGAGGCTTATTGAGCAATTTAATAAAATTTATAATATCTTGGACATAAATTATCCAAGATAAGGAATGAAACTATGGACATAAACAGACTACACATACTAACAAAATAGTAAGAAAATGTAATAAACTGTGAATAAACTCAACAATATGAATGAAGTGGAATAATTCTTGGAAGACAATTAGCATAACAAAAATGAATATTTTACATATATTACATATATTAAAGTATTTGAATTTTTACTTATGAAAGCTTGCCACAAAGATAACTGCAGGCCCATTTTGTTTCATTAGTAAATTCCAAACATTTAAGGAAGTGAAAATAATAATGTACAAATAATTTTAGAAAATAAAGGAAGGATGGTATTTTTAATACATTTTATTAGGTAAGTATATCTTTGATTCCCAAACTAGACAAAGATATCCAAGAAAAGAAAATTAAACACAAAATCTCTCCTGAATAAGTTAGCAAATTATATGCAATTTATAAAATTACTAGAAAATGTGGTTTAGCTCAAGAATGTAAGAATAATCTAATATACAAAAGTATTCAAAAATTAAGTTAATATAATGTGTTCATTTTTTTTAAATGACAAAATTCAGTATCTGCTCATGGAAAAACCATTCATCAAATAATATAAGAAATTATCTTAAATACATAAAATGACTTAAAGATTATGTGGCTAATATCCTACTTAATGTAAAATAGTGAATGCTTTCTTCCTGAAGCTAGGAACATAACAAATAACGTTTCCCTCATATTATAAGTAGGTACTGAATATTATAAGGCAAGGAAAAGAAATAAGTGACATAGAAATTAGAGAGACAATATAAACTGTCTTACATGACCTATTGTATATGTAGGAAATCCTGAAAAAAATTACCAGAATATCTATAGAATTAAAAGTGAATTTACTAATGTTCCAGGGCACAATATTAATACACAAACAATTACACTACTCTTAATGCTATCAGTTAATTGGAAAATAAAATAATAAATTCTATAAAACAGGAATATTAAATAAATCCACAAAAATCTGGTCAATGAGTTAATATTCAAAAATAAATTGAATTTCCTATACTAGTAAGTGATCCATTTGGAAAAAAAATTTAAAGTACCATTTACAGTATCATTCAAGAATATAAAATATTTCCTGGTAATTTAATAAAATATATGCAAGACTTCTCTGAAAACTTATTGTTTAGATTCTAATAAGAGTATTTTAGGGATGGGGAAAAGTGAAAGAGGACCTAATAAAATAAAAGTTATACTTTGTAAATGGTTGAGAGGACTTTATATTATTAACATTTCAAATTTTCCCCAAATTGATATATAGATTTAATATAATTTTAATAAATATCCAGGCAAGTATTTTTAAAGAAATTGACTTGCTATTTCTAAAACTTATAAAAAGAGGCCAAATAATTTTGAGAAAGACTTACTCTAATTGACCTTAAAATTAATTATAGGACCTCCATCCAGTCAAGAAGGTGGTATAGGTAATCTCGGTATTCACATCTCCCACAACCACATCAAAATGACAACTAGACTATAGAAAAACCATAATTGAGGACCCCTTGAAATTTAGCTGAACAGAAGTTCTGAAACAGGATATAAAGAAGGAGTCATTCAAGATTGTTAGAAGGGGCAGAGACACAGAACTGACTGGTCCCACATCCACTTGTGGCTGTTAAGGAAAGAAGTTGAGAAATGCTTTTCCTACCTTGAATCTTTCATTGATTGGGGATTGTCCAACAGGTGCTATGGGCTTCAGAGAGAAGCTGAGGGTAGGATAGGCAGTTACTCTAGATAGAGCTGAAATTGATGGTTTACCTGGAGCATGTACTATAAAGCCTCAGTAGCATCTACTAAACATGTTTTCAAATTCTAAGAGGGGCATTTTTTACTTATCATTCAGAGTTCAAGCCACAATAATAATAAAAAAAAGTGTTTGGCTCGTCTTTCTGTGCCAGTGGAAAGACTGTGTTGGTTTTTAAAATTTAATTTAATCTAAATTTTTTCTATTTAAATTCTTTATTGTTGAAAGTATTACATATGTCTGCTTTTTCTCCCATTGACCTCTCTCTGCCTGCTCCCATTCCCCAGCACATGCCCTCACCCCCCTACTGTCTGTGTCCATTGGTTATGCTCATATGCATGTACACAAGTCCTTTGTTTGATCTCTTACCCCCCACTCCTCTGCCTTCCCTCTGAGGTTTGACGGTCTGTTCGATGCTTCTATGTCTCTGGAGCTATTTTTGCTCATCAGTTTATGTTTTCGTTATATTCCACAAATGAGTGAGATGATGTGATATATATCTTTCTCAGACTGGCTTATTTCGCTTAGCATAATGCTCTCCAGTTCCATCCATGCTGTTGCAAATGGTAAGAGTTCTTTCTTTTTTACAACAGCATAGTAGTACATGGTAGATGTACCAGTTCTTTTAATCCACTCATCTGCTGATGGGCTTTTAGGCTGTTCCCAAATCATAGCTATTGTGAATTGTGCTGCTATGAACATAGGAGTGCGTATGTCCTTTCTGATTGATATTTCTGATTTCTTGGGATATATTCCTAGAAGTGGGATCACTGAGTCAAATGGGAGTTCCATTTTTAATTTTTTGAGGAAACTCCATACTATTTTCCACAGTGGCTGCACCAGTCTGCATTCCCACCAGCAGTGCACGAGGGTTCCTTTTTCTCCACATCCTCGTCAGCACTTATTAGTTTGTTGATTTGTTGATGATAGCCATTCTGACAGGTGTGAGATGGTACCTCATTGTTGTTTTGATTTGCATCTCTCAGATGATTAGTGACTTTGAGCATGTTTTCATATGTCTCTTGGCCTTCTGTATGTCCACTTTCAAAAAGTGTATGTTTAGGTCCTTTGCTCATTTTTTGATTGGATTGTTTATTTTCCTTTTGATAAATTGAATGAGTTCCCTATAAATTTTGGAGATTAATCCCTTATCAGATGTAACACTGGCAAATATGTTCTCCCATGCAGTGGGCTCTCTTGTTGTTTTGTTGATGGTTTCTTTTGCGGTGCAGAAGCTTTTTATAATCCATAGGCAGCAAAATATCAAACATATTTCTTAGCAATATCTTTACTGACACATCTCCAGGGACAATAGAAATTAAGGAGGAAATAAACAAATGGGAAGATTGCTTTTCAAAGGTTTAGCACTTTGCGGATCTCAACTTTACAAGGAAGACAGTTACAACTCACTAAGGCCATCCCTGCTTATCTTCTGTGCTGATGTGGACACGGGAACCAAGCTACTAAGTGAAGTTCCCTTCTGCCCTGGCAGGAAAGCTCTAGCATCAGGTCATAAATTTACCACTCTAATATTCCATCCTATCATCATTCTGAACCATGCATATATTCTTTACTGAATGGTCTGCTAACATTTATATGTATTTGTTTTATATTTGCTTTTCTGTGTTTTTCTATTCAGTATTTTAGCTGTTTTACCCTAGGAAGATATTCAGCATGTCTAGTCAAAACCCATGGTCTTCTCACTTGATTGTAGTATGGAAGTTGAGGAAAGGAATGCCAGCCTGTCTCATTAAATTCTATCTGTCTCAATGTTGGATATTTTAGATATAAAGATCCTAATGCATCCCTAAAATATAATTTTAGAAGTAATGAGTCAGGAGGTGGGAGGGAAGTGGAGATGATATACAGGATAAGGCTGTTTGTTTTGGCTGCAAAAGTAATTTCTTAATGTTTAGCCTAATATTGAAACCATACTTAATTTCAAGCTAACTGAAGTAGAGCATTTCAGTGATTGTCTAAATAATTCATGCGAAAATAAGACATAAATATGTTTTGCATATATTACGCAGCTATTTCAGGATGCCATTTATTTTTAATAAGTAAAGGCACAGGGGTAAAAGTGTCATATCACCTTAAATTTATACAATTATAGTCTAAATATATTTATTTATATTTTTATTGATTTCAGAGAGGAAGGGAAAGGAAGAGAGAGATAGAAACATCAATGATGAGAGGGAATCATTGATCAGCTGTCTCCTACACACCCCCTGCTGGGGGTCAAGCCCCCCACCCAGGCATGTGCCCTTGACCGGAATCGAACCCGGGACCCTTGAGTCCGCAGGTCTATGCTCTATCCACTGAGCCAAACCAGCCAGGGCTTGATTTATCTTTTATTCTACTATCAGAATATAAGCTAAAGAAGCATTTACTCTTCCCTTCAGTTTATACCTTCAGGGTTCTTAGTAATCTCCATCTTCCCTTTTTTCTTCAGTAGCTAAGGAAGCTTAGGTCTCTCTACCATGTTGAGAAGTTATCTCATCTAAATTGTTAATCACAGCAGAGGCTTTCCTTTGGAGAAATGCATACATATCATCTTGATGTTATAAATTAATGAACATCCACTTATCAAGATTTTTCTACTTCTTTTTTTTTAATATATTTTATTGATTTTTTACAGAGAGGAGGGAAGAGGGATAGAGAGCTAGAAACATCGATGAGAGAGAAACATCGATCAGCCGCCTCCCGCACGCCCCCTACTGGGGATGTGCCCGCAACCACCAAGGTACACCTTGGCCAGAATCGAACCTGGGACCCTTGAGTCCGCAGGCCGACGCTCTATCGGCTGAGCCAAACCGGTTAGGGCTTCTACTTCTTTTTTAAAATATATTTTTTAAATTGATTTCAGAGAGCTAGGGAGAGGGAGAAAGAGATAGAAACATCAATGATGAAAGGATATTGAACAGCTGTCTCCTACACACCCCCTACTAGGAATCTAGCTGGCAACCCTGGCATATGCCTTGACCAGGAATCGAACCTCTACTTCCTGGTTCATGGATCTATGCTCAACCACCAAGCCACACTGTCTGGGCAAGATTTTTCTGCTTCTTACTGCTTCTAAAGTAGTACTAATGTTTTAAAATGGTCAGTGGTTCTCAAGACTGGCCATGCATTAAATATCAGCCCAGGAGGGCTTTTAAAAAATAAAAATTCCACACCCCTGACAGGAATTAGCATTTACAAGGCTGTGCATCAAATACTGATAATTTTAACAAACCTTTCCAAATGGTACATATAAATTTAGCTTAGTCCTAAAACTCAGATTAACTGTGAGAATCACTGAATTAGAACAGGTGACCTATTGCCCTGGATGATTTAGATAAAATTAGGTAGGCATTCTAAAATTAGAGAACTTCCATGGACTTAATGCATTCTGGTATAATGTATTCTTGAATGAATATGTGAACTATGACTTAGAGGAAAGGAATAAAAATTACTACTGTCAAAAAAGGGTCCCATAACTAAAGAAAAGTAAATTGTTCAAAAGAGAAAAATTAAGGGCATTTTTAGACAAAAGAGCTAATTAGCTGTTATATTTATCTCTATAGTGGTGAGACTTTAAAAATGTATTTTAATTAAGCAAAAACATAAGGAAATACTTGCCCAGGGTAAGAGATTTGGGTTAATGTTCAATCATTTTTATATGATCAAACTGGATTTATGTATGTGCACAACATATGCATTTTATTTTCTAATTAAATGTCATCATATTTATCTTCATTTTTAATTGAGGTATAATAGAAATATACCAACTGCACATATTTAGTTACCATTTTCTAATTTTTTATCAGCAGCATATGCAGTTTCCAGATCCTACACATTCTCACTATTTATATAGTTAATCTTTAATTTTAGATATCTAATAGGAACAACATGTGGCTTTAATTTGTATTCCACTAATGACTAATGATATTGACTGTCTGTTCATGTGTCATCTATGTATCTTCTTTGATAAAGGGTCTATTCAAATCCTTTGCTTTTTATTTTTTACTAGAGGCCCGATGTATGAAATTGGTGCATGGGTAGGGTCCCTAGGCCTGGCTGGCGATCAGGGCCAGTTGGGGCGTTCCTTCCCCCCGGCTGCCAGTTGCCGGCCGGGGGCCTTCCTTTGTTCCGCACCACCCGCTGGTGGTCAGTGCACATCATAGCGAGTGGTCGAACTCCTGAGGGAACAATTTGCATGTTAGCCTCTTATTATATAGGATTGTTTTCTTTGGTAAAGGGTATGTTCAAATCCTTTGCTTTTTATTGTTTACTTTTATTGTTTTCTTATTGATATTTATTGTTTTATTTTTACTTTTGTATTGTTTTCTTATTATTGAATTTTTAAGAGTTCTTTATATTTTCTTATATATTCTGAATACAAGTACTTTAGAGTTTTTCCTCCCAGTCTACAGCTTTGCTATTCATTCTCTAAATAATGACCTGCAAAGTACATAAGATTTAATTTAGAATTCAAATGTATCAATTTTTTTGTGGATTATTCTTTTGATATTATATATAACCAGAAGTCACAAAAATTATTTTATGCTTTCTTTTAGAAGTTTTATATTTTACCTGTAAATGTGACATACACTTTGTGTCAATTTTGTATGGCGCCACATGTAGATAGAAATTCTTTTGGGGTACGGGTGGGGATTGTGTAGAATTCCAATTTTTCCAACACTAGTTGTTGAAGTAACTACATTTTTCTTCACTGATAAAAAGTCTTTCAACATTTGTCTAAAAAATTGGTTGTTTATTTCTGGACTGTGATCTTATCTGGTCTATCTTTATGCAAACATCACATTTCTTAAATAGTTTAGCTTTATGTTTTGAAATAAAGTAGTGTGAGTGCTCCTACTTTGTTCTTTTTCAAGTTTGTTTTGATTATTCTAGGTTCTTTACATTTCCATGTGAATCTTAGAAATAACTTATTAACTTCTACTAAAAAGATTGGGATAATTTAAAATCTATAGATCTATTTTTGGAAGACATATAATGATATTAACTAACCAACTAAATTAAATATCCTGACCCATTAGCAAAATATGTTACTCCATTTATTAAGGTCTTCTTTAATTTCTCTCAGCAATATTTGGGGGTTTTGTTGTTTAGTTTTCAGTATCAAGTTATTGTACAGTTTTTGTTAGATTTACTCCTAAGCATTCAGTATTTGGGTACATTTAATGCTGTTGAAAATTGTATTTTTAAAAATTTCACTTTCCTATTTTCACTATAGGAATATAGTAACATTCTTGATATATATTAAATCAGTCATTTATCCTGCAACCTTGCTTTACTTACTTATTTTTAGATTTATTGTACATTTCATCAGATTGACTAGTTGGTGATCAAGTATCTGCTAATAAACATAGATTAACATCATTATTTTCCATTGGATGCCTTTAATTTTATTTTTTTATTGTTACTGTACTGGCCAGAATGTTTAGTACAATGTTAAAAAAAAAAGTGGTGAGGCTGAACATTCTTGTCTTTCTCCTGATAATAGAGGGAAATCATTCAGTCTTTAATAATTATTATTTTAGCTGTAGGTTTTTTATAGATGCCCTTTATGAGGTTGAGAAAGTTCCTTTCAATTCCTATTTTGCTGAGAGTTTTTATCAGGAATGATATTAGATTTTTTTCCCCATATGTATTGAGATGAACATATAATTTTTCTTTTTCTTTTGGAAATATGGTAGGTTTCAATAACTGATTTTCAATGTTAAAACAACCATGCAAATATGGATAAACCTTACTTGCTCATGATGTAGCCCACCTTTTTATGTATTGTTTGGTGTGATTTGCTGAAATATTATTTAAAATTTTTGCAACTATGTTTATAATGGATATATGCTTACATGACTATAAGTCTGTGGGTTTTTTTAAAAAAATAATGTTTGTCACTTTTGGTTAGGATAATGTTGACCTACAGAATGAGTTGAGAACTATTCCCTCTTCTGCAATTTTATGAAATATTTTGTATAGAATTAGTATTATTTCTTCCTTAAATGTTTGGTAGAATTCACTAGTGAAAGCATCAAGGCCTAGAATTTTATCTGTGTTAAGCTTTTCAACAGCAAATTTAAATTTAATTTTTTTAGTAGATAAAGGGTTATTCAGGGTATTTATTTCTCTTTCAATGACCTTTGGCAGTTTGTGGCTATGAAGGAATTTTCTCATGTCATTGAAATTGTTGAATTTATTGATAGAAAGTTTTTCTTAATAGTCCCTTATTATCCTTTAATATATATAGAATTAATAATCATGCCACATCTCAATTACTCCTCTTGTTAATTTGTATCCCCCCCCCCCCATTACTCTGGCTGGAGCTTAGTCTGACTAATATCCAATCAATGTGATATGATTGAATTATCAAACTGGTTTTACATGTGAGTACAACATAAGTATTACATTTTAGAATTAAAAGATTTCAGACCTGAGTCTGTGGCAGAATGACCACTATGCTTCATCACTACTGGAATATCTGAGGCTTGGTATGAAGTAGCTTATTAATGCTGGTCTCTCATCTTTCTGTCCTATCTAGTTTTCAGGCCTTCCTCAGTTGTGTGCTAAAGGGTATTTAGTTTTTGGAAATTAGAGGTGGACTGGTTCCTCATCTGGGATTCAGGGCAGCAGTGTCTAAGCTTAAGTCTGGGGCCATGATTCACTTCCATGAGTAAGATTAATCAAATATAGATAGAGTTTAGTATAGATAAGGATTGAGGTATTTGTATAAAAAGGAGTGTCAGAATTTACAAGTATGTCCCGAAGCAAAAACCTAGTGCTTAGGAACAATTTAAGTAGTAATACAACGGGGAAAGATATATTTATTACTAGAAACTAACAAGCAATTTGGAGGGTAGGGCTGAGGTATTAAAAGAAGAAGGTGGTGAGAAACAGGTCGGAGATTGACTGGCAGGAGAGTAAAGTCAAGAAAAATGATGAAGCTCTAGTAAGTGGGGTTTGGACCCCTAGAGACCAGGAAATCTCACTTAACTTGTGCCTTAATAGGTTTGAAAGGGAAAGAGTAAAGGCTAATAGTATTAGACTATTACTGCTTTGGCAATTATCTACACTAATAAAAGAGAAACATGCAAATTGGTGTCACTCTGCTACACCCACAAGCCAACCCCACCAGCCAATCAGGAGCAAGTATGCAAATTAACCCAACCAAGATGGTGGCGGCCACGGAGCTGGAGAGATCAGGAGGCTTGGGTTGCCCCCAGCGATGGAGGAAACCAAGCTTCCCGCCCACCCTGGCCAGACCTCGCCTCCGCTCAAGGCTACAAAGTTTCAATTATAGAAGATAAATAAATCCCAGATACCTGCTTCCCTCTGCTCAAGGAGGCGCTGAAAAAAAAAATAGGAGGGGCTAGGAGCTTGGGTCACTGGGTGCCATGGCCAGCCTGCAAACAGCTATCAGCCCCTCACCCAGGCTGGCCAGGCACCCCAACAGGGACCCCCACCCTGAAGGGGGTGTGGCCAGCATGCAAACAGCCATCAGCCCTTCACCCAGGCTGGCCACACCCCCCCAGCGGGGACCGTCACCCCATGGGGGCGTGGCTGGCCTGCAAACCACCACAGGCCCCTTGCCCAGGGTGCCCCACACCCCAAGGGAATCCCCACCCTGATCCGGGACACCCTTCAGGGCAAACCACCTGGCCCCCACCTGTGCACCAGGCCTCTACACTAATAAAAGGGTAATATGCTAATTAGACTTGGAGACCTTCCAGGAGACCTTCTGGACGTTCTTCTGGATAAAGCCATGGTGGCGGGACCGAGGTAGAGGCGGTTAGAGGCCAAGAGGGGAAGGCAGTTGTGGGTGATCAGGCTGGTGGGGGGCGGGGCTGTTGGGGGTAAGCAGACCAGCAGGGGGGCCAGTTGG
>NW_005354109.1:491933-493227 GCF_000412655.1 Myotis brandtii
GGGGCAATCAGGCAGGCAGGCAGGCAGGTGAGCAGTTAGGAGCCAGCAGTCCCAGATTGCGAGAGGGATGTCCGACTGCTGGTTTAGGCCCGATCCCTGTAAACCGGCAGTAGGACATCCTTCGAGGGGTCCCAGATTGGAGAGGGTGCAGGCCGGGCTGAGGAACACCCCCTCCCCCATGCATGAATTTCGTGCACCGAGCCACTAGTTGCTTTAATAACTGGATTAGAATTTAGGAGCCTCCATATAAAATTAAGCCACAAGAAGACTCTGGGAAAGCAAGGCAGGGAAATGTGGAAGGGCTGACAGAAGTGAATTTTTAAAAATTTGAAAGAACATTATAGTATTTTAAAAGGGTTGTTAAGGTTTTTGATACTGTCCTTTCCTAGTAAAGGGTGAGGGGGAAAATTGGGTGATCTTCAGATGACCCTCATAGTCCAATTATCCAAACGATGTTATTTACAAAACTGCACAAACATGTCCAACTCCATGAGTAATTTACAAAATATTAAACCATAACCTTACTTTCTGGTAGGCATCACAAGATTATTTTGATCTGGGAATATTCAAAACTATGAATATCTCATTAATTATAGATTCCCATATCTACCTGATATTGTTTCAACCCTACACAGACACATTTTATTATTATTATTTTAAAAGTTTAAAGCAGCTATATAATCATGAAACTAAGTTAAAGATGAGCATTATTTTTTAAAATTTAATTTAATTTTTCATCACCATTTATCCCCTCTATGCCTTCTTCCACCTGTACTCACACCCCTCAATCACCAAACTACACAGATACATTTTAGAAATAGAATATTGTTTTTAATTTAAACAAATTCTGAGCTGATTGAATCAAAAGGAAAAAAAATGTCTTCATTGGCTTAATTATTTGATCTACAATTATTTCCCATTAAGTGAAAAAGAAGCTGTATAACATGATTGAGCCATTCTAACTAAACTTTTTATATAGCATATAATCATTATCTTCATGCCATTAAATATATTGTCTTTAATTTTTCCTTGTCTTTATATTCCATATGATTACTTTAAAAATGATTTTTCCTTTTTTTATCTTTATTGTTGAAAGTATTAAATATATCCCCTTTTTTGCCCATTGACTTCCTCCACCCAATATTTTTCTCATTTTTCACTATTTTTCAATATTTTTCTCACTAAAAATGTAATCGTATAGAAATGCAAACAATACTGAAAATATAAGGAAGAATATTAAATAAAAAATGAAGAATAATGTTAAAACCACCTCCAATCTCACAAAGCAAAAGAA
>NW_005354109.1:493260-493496 GCF_000412655.1 Myotis brandtii
TACTTTAAAAATGATTTTTCTTTTTTTATCTTTATTGTTGAAAGTATTAAATATATCCCCTTTTTTGCCCATTGACTTCCTCCACCCAATATTTTTCTCATTTTTCACTATTTTTCAATATTTTTCTCACTAAAAATGTAATCGTATAGAAATGCAAACAATACTGAAAATATAAGGAAGAATATTAAATAAAAAATGAAGAATAATGTTAAAACCACCTCCAATCTCACAAAGCA
>NW_005354109.1:493601-496588 GCF_000412655.1 Myotis brandtii
GTGTGTGTGTGTGTGTGTGTGTGTGTGTGTGTGTGTGTGTGTGTGTGTATAATTCTATCCAGAACCAATTTTTTTCTAACAACTTGGCTTTACTAGTAGTACAAGTCTAGTTAAAAATGCAGATGTCTTCCTTTATAGTATTTTCTTCTTAGGGGCCTCTACTTAGTTTCTCTGTAATCAAGAATATGTCAATAGAACTCTAAATATCAAATCTCATTTAATATATTTGAACTTCTTTTGAGATACAATGGAATGTCAATTTCTTAGTACAGAAGTCTTTTGACCTTCACAGATGCAGAGAGACTAATGAGAAGAACACTGACATCATACTTCACTTGGCAGACCAAAGTCACCTAATCCCACCTATTAAAGCACGTCCAAACCGTGAGTTGCCAGTGGTGGGGAGTGGGCTAGCGAGGAGAGGCTGACACTGGAATCATTATCCTTTCCTCCCTAATCCAACACAAGTAAAAATCTCTGAATTTAATTTTCTTGAGCATCTTTAATGACTTTGAAAGTCAAATACATTCACAGTTTGCAAGTTTGAATTTTACATTTGAACAGGCATTTTCCTGAAAGACACCACAGTGTGACAATCTTCACTTTCTTGGACTATTTTTGAATGGTATTTTTGAACACCAAAACAAATAAGCTTTCTGTTTTGTTCTCTAATTATAACCTGAAGGTCTGGCCAATTTTCCCTAAAGCTGTTTATTTTCTTGGGAAAATAAAATGAAGGGGTCTTTCTCTTTAGCTATACACATAAAACCTGTTATTTAAGTTGAAGGTAATGAGGAATTAGCCAATGTGTTATAACATAGTCCGCTTTTAATAGGGAATGACAATTCTGTTTAATGACTATTAAATAGCTTTATTGCCAAAATGCATCATTAATACACATTATTAAATTGGCATGCAATCTGAAACACAAACAGCATTAATAGTTTTCCTTTCATCTTCCCCATATTTTCCCTCTGCCCCATTGCACACGGGACACCTCCAGGGAGCTGGTTGCAAAGTCACTAACTTTTTTGAAGCAAACATCCACCACAGCTTAGTGAACACAGCATCACTCAGTTTTCCTCACATTTGAGATTCCAGAAATTAATCACAGAGGATGAGAAAGCTGATTATATGGCTTGTTTTTTCCTCCCTGGAAATTTTAAGTTCAAAAGAGAGCCAATGCCAAAATTGTGCACCATCCTCCCAAACAAAGAGGGAAAGCTAATAACTAAATAGATTTTTTAAAGTGAGTTGATTCTGCCCTACAGCAAACTACTACCAACTTGCAGGAAACAATTTCCAAAATATGAAAGTCAGAACAAAATGAGGTTGAAATATTAATTTATTTCTTCTTCCTATTGCATTATGGGTGCTCTGCTAGAATTCTCAGTATCTTTTCCCAGGGTTGTCATACTTCTGTAAAATGAAAGCAACTATGATTCAATCACAATAGAAAAAGCACACTACAGAGGGTAGCTAAAATGATGTATCAAGAGTGACATGGAGATGTGATTTAAGAAAAAAAATAACTTTCTTGCTTTTAAGCTATCATTGCAGAATGTATTAGCAAATAATGACAGCTTTCTAATCCTTTTCATGACTCCCATTTAAACTTTATCTGAGCTCACCAATGTTCTTAGTAGTTCTTCCCAGTTATTGTTACTCAATGTATTTCCATATAAAGGGACAGAGGTTTGAATATAGATCAGTCCTTTTTTACAGATATAAAGTTCAATTATAAAGTTATTTTATAATTCCTTTAAAGAAAATAATATATACAAAAGTTTAGAAACATTTTTTTTTAGGATATGGACTTGAAATCTAGACAAGACTAAAAAATCACTCTAAAACTTTCATTGCCAGATAATGATAAATTATGAGATACTTCTGTGTATGCAATGTATAATATTGTTTATAACTTTGCTTTCTTTTCATTTCCATATTTCCATTAAAATGAAGTTCTATTTTCCCAGAAGACTCTGTAGTTTGCTAGGAACTCATAAAATTAGAGGCTAGAAAAACTGAAAAAGAAATGAAGAGAAGTATATTTAGTTCCTCTTTATTGCCTATAACAGCATCACATAATAGCATTGATGAAACAGCAGCTCTCATTTTAATCTTTTGGAGTGCTATATGTGTACTGTATCTCAGCTTTAGCAATCATAGGTCTGTTTGCTAAAGTGCATTATGTTATTTTGATGAAATAAATACTATAATTTTACCAAAAATGTTATTTTATTATCTTCAGTGATATTCTATACCCAAAATGGAAAGCATATCTCTAGGTCAACTGATGCTGAAATAATAGTATAAAATGTATTAGGCCCATTTGGACATGAGGTATAGCTCAGTGATTATTATTGATCTCAGATTACATTACGCCTTTATGTACATAAGGCAATTTATAACTTATCAATTTGAGTACTAGTATTTTTATACTGAGGTAGCTTAACCAATTGCCATTTTAGACTATGGATACACAGAGACACATTTCTATCAAAAAACTAAAATTTGTCTGCTGAACAACAATTTGCTACCATAAAATAATAGAGAAAAGTGAAAATGTTCCTTATGATTAATATGATAGATAAATGAGTAACTAAAATTTGTCTGCTGAATAACAATTTGCTACCATAAAATAATAGAGAAAAATGAAAATGTTTCTTATGATTAATATGATAGATAAATGAGTTATATATATATATATGCTAGAGGCTCAGTGCACAAAAATTTGTGCACTCAGGGGGGTCCCTCAGCCCGGCCTGTGCCCTCTCACAGTCTGGGAACCCTCTGGAGATGTCCACCTGCTGGCTTAGGCCCACTCCCCAGGGGATTGGGCCTAAGCTGGCAGTCAGACATCCCTCTGGCAACCCGGGAGCCCTCGGGGGATGTCCACTTGCCAGCGGGGAGCAGGCCTAAGCTGCAGTTGGACATCCTTAGCGCTGCTGAAGAGGCGGGAGAGGCTCCCACCACCACCGCTGTAC
>NW_005354109.1:496798-500487 GCF_000412655.1 Myotis brandtii
CCCACTGGGGTACCTGGCCAGCCTGGGTGAGGGGCTGAGGGCCATTTTCAGGCTGGCCACACCCCCTTCAGGATGGGGGGTCCTGCTGGGGTGCCTGGCCAGTCTGGGTGAGTGGCCAATGGCTGTTTGCAGGCTGGCCAAGCCCTCCAGTGGAAACCCTCACCCCATGAGGGTGTGGCCATCCTGGGTGAGGGGCTGATGGCTGTTTGCAGGCTGGCCACAGCCCCTTCAGTGTGGGGGTCCCCACTGGGGTACCTGGCCAGCCTGGGTGAGGGGCTGATGGCTGTTTGCAGGCTAACCACAGCCCCCAGCCACCCAAGCTCCCAATGAAGGCTGGCTGGAAGCAGGTATCTGGGATTTATTTATCTTCTATAATTGAAACTTTGTTGCCTTGAGCGAAGGCCACAGCCGGCCAGGGCAGACCGGAAGCTTGGCTTCCTCCATTGCCTGGGCAACCAAGCCTCCTGCTTGCTCCAGCTCCGTGGCTACCAGCCGCCATTTTGGTTGGGTTAATTTGCATATAGTTGCTCTGATTGGCTGGTGGGCGTGGCTTGGGGCGTAGCGGAGGTGTGGTCAATTTGCATGTTTCTCTTTTATTAAATGAGATATATTTCTAATTCATTCTCTCAATTTGGTCACTCTATAGTTGCTTTATAACCTTCTACCTGAATTTAAGTAATTGAGCACTATTCTGAGATGAATTTCAATCCAGTAACCAGATACCTCTTATTTGCAACCTCAGCTTTGTTTCTTCCTGGTACCCATAGAGTGAGATCTTGCCTTGGCCCCAAGCACTAAATACTGTCTTGAAAGCACAATATCCATAAATGAGTGTCCCAGAGCTTGGTGCAAAATCTCTCTTGTTTAACAAGTGTTTTTCTGTTGTCAGGTTCTGCTATTCTTTTCTCTTCTTATTTTAGGAACACGTTATTATCTACTGATTGCTTTGGCTAACACTGATAGCTGAGATTCCACTAGGAGCTTATGGCTTTCTTACCCTAGAGACATGCTCTACACTCCTATGTGATTCATACCACCTTCCCTAATTAACTGCCCTAGAGGTGATGAGCATTCTGTTCAGACTGCGTTTCAGTGATTTTTAGTCTATACCTTTTACTCAGTTGTCAATTGAGCCTCACTTCTGAAAGCATGTTTGTTTGTTGAGCTGTGCCTATGCTTGTCATTATAATCCCTTATATTACAAAGATGTTTCCCTGAACAGAACAAATGATAATGAGTATTTGTGTTAGTAATTTTGTTTTAAAATATGATCTATTGTGGAAAGAATGCTTTTTTACAGGTATAATCCCATTGCAGAAACACGTATTATTTTGTTATGCTTTGTCTCCAAGCAGTATTTACCCAATTTAAATATATACACCTTCAAAGAAGAGAGCATCGCAGATGAACGTGGAAAAGCACATAGGTCTTGAATTGGGTCATATGGAAATGCAGATTTCAACTCACATAAGGAGGCAATTGTAATAGAGCTACTCCAAATAAAATAACTCAAAAACAAGGAGTGAGTTTGAAAATATTAAAATAATGATTAGCGAACCACTGGATGTGAGTCTTCAAATATCAGTACTAGAATGGCTTAGGATATAATGTTTATGATAATTGCCTACTCTATGATTGTATAATATCATATAATGGTAAAAGTATAACAAGGTAAGAAATTCAGCTTTTTCCACATGTCATTGGCCATTGCTCAATCTGCTAAACTTTTGTGGGCCTCACTTCTCTCATGTGGAACAATAATAATGCTTTTTTTTTGGTGGGGAGTGGGGGGCGCTGTGTGAGTATTAAAGATAGAGTTTATAAACTTTTTGAAGAGTTTACTTGTAGGCAATGTAATAATTTCATTATAAGTGTTCTTAAGACAGTGTTTGATTAGACTTCAAAGGCCACCTCATTAAACACCTCCAAGTGCTTACATTTTCTTTACAGAGCTACTGCCAAATGGTTATGTAATTCGGTGGTAGTACAGTTTTAAAACACTTTACAATAAAAACAAATAAAAGTTTTTTTTTCTTTCAATTTTACAAAAGCTGGATAGAAGTGGGGTATTTATTTTATTAAGAGGTGGAGGTTCCTTGTTCTACCAATTTGCCTCCTTAGCTCTGGAACATCCTCTGAGCTTGAAAATCACAGATAATTAATATATTTTCACAGTAGCATAAATCTCACCATTTTTCAAGATAGTTATCAGTATTAGAAAGCTCTTTCTTATAGTGAAAAAACAATCTGCCTCTCTGATGGTTCAACAATTTATGGCCAGACATGCAACAAGTCTGCATGTTCCACCAATAAGCATTCTCAAGCATTTGAAAAGTCAGTTTTCCCCAAAGGCTATTTTTCAAAGGTAAAATTTCCCAATCCTAAGGAACATATTTAATGTACATTTTCAAATGTCCCTAAATCTCTTATTTCTTTTTTTAAATGTTAATACTAGAGGCCCAGTGAACGAAATTCATGCACTGGGGGGTATCCCTCAGCCCAGCCTGCACCTTCTTCCAATCCAGGATCCCTCTTGCAGTCCGGGACCCCTTGCTCTTTACTGCCTGCCTGCTTGCATGGGAGAGGCTCCTGCCATGGCCACTATGCTCACCAGCCGTGAGGCTGACTTCTGGTTGAGAGTGCATGCATTGAGTGTCTGCACCCTGGTGGTCAGTGCACATCATAGCAACCGGTTGTTCCACTGGTTGTTCCTCTGTTTGGTCAATTTGCATATTAGGGTTTTATTATATAGGATTGTCACTCTAAATAACATACCAGGTTATTATGAAACAAAGTATAAGACTATGTCCTCCCTTATTCTAAAAAATGTGTATTTTTTATCAACCAATTACCACTATTGACTAATTTTGAGATTTCCACCATGTAAAAGTTCTAAGAATTTTGTAATACACTCTGCTGCTAAAATCCAGCTGTTTCATCCTAAATAGGCAGATTATTTTTTTTTCTTTTGACCCAAACTCATTTGATTTTCTCTTAGTAAATCTGTAACTATTGTAATAAATATGAAAAATTATTAATCAAAATTGTTTCTTAAAAGTATTGAACAAAATAGCTATAATACAAGTGGTGGCAACCTTTCTTCTGGTTGACAATAAATGATTCATTAAATGTCTTTGAAGACTGTTATTTCAGCCAATCCAAAGCTATCATGAGCATTCAAATTCTATTTCTTTATCTTATGCACAAAGCTAACATAGATAACAAAGCTAACATGTTCACAAGTTGATTAAAAATGTTAATGCATTAAATTTTTTGTTGGGGGCTGGCGGACCAGGCTCCCCTGGCCGGGCAGCCTATATTACCACTGAAATGTCTCCCAGGGTGGCAGGCTCTGCCACTGAGAACATGCAATTTTTAAAGGGAGAACGGCTTTGATCGGAAGCCCAGCCTTACGGTCACCTGGGGAGACCTCAGACACTACTGGAACCCTACAACCACATCATCCAGGGACCAGTTGCCTCAGCTACAAACTTAGGAACACCAAGACTCCAGCCTCCCCGGCCACGGGTGCCAGAAATGTTTGTCCAGGGGAGACAAAATTGTGGCCAAATAGGCAGACGGGTCCTGCGCCTTCTCACAGAGCAGATAGAAGAAACAACTAAATCAAATAACATCCACCCGGAATTGGAGAATTAAACACAGCTGGTGAGGCAATCCATAGCCAGAAA
>NW_005354109.1:503668-515297 GCF_000412655.1 Myotis brandtii
TCCCCAGACTATTCCAAAAAATTCAAGAGGAAGACACACTTACAAGCTCTTTCTATGAAGCCAGCATTACCCTAATTCCAAAATCAGATAAAGACACCAAAAAGAAAGAGAATTACAGCCCAATATCCTTGAAGAGCATGGATGCTAAAACCCTCAACAAAATTCTAGCAAATCAGATCCAGCATTACATTAGAAAGATCATACACCATGAACAAGTGGGATTTATTCCGGGGATGCAAGGATGGTACAATATCCGCAAATCAATAAATGTGATACATCACATAAACAAACTGAGAGACAAAAATCACATAATCATATCAATTGATGCAAAAAAAGCATTTGAAAAAACTTAACCAAGGAGGTAAAGGACCTATACTCAGAAAATTACAGGACACTGAAAAAAGAGATAGAGAAAGACATAAACAAATGGAAGAATATACTGTGTTCATGGATTGGTAGAATCAACATTATTAAAATGTCCATACTACCCTAAGCAATCTATAGATTCAGTGCAATCCCCATTAAAATACCAATGTCATATTTCAAAGGCCTAGAACAAACCTCTCCAAAAGTTCATATGGAATAAAAAGAGACTCTGATTAGCTGCAACAATCTTGAGAAAGAAGAACAAAGTAGGAGAGATCACAATACCAGATATCAAGCTATACTACAAAGCCACTGTTCTCAAAACTGCCTGGCACTGGCACAAGAACAGACATACTAATATAGACCAATGTACCCGAACAAAGAACCCAGAAATCGACCCAAGCCTTTACACTCAATTAATATTTGACAAAAGAAGCAAGATCATACTAGTGCAATCGAGCCAAGACAGTATCTTCAACAAATGGTGTTAAAAATTGGACAGATACATGTAAAAAAATGAAACTAGTCCACCAACTTACACCATACACAAAAATAAACTCAAAATGGATAAAGGACTTAAATGTAAGATGGGAAACCATAAAAATCTTAGAAGAATCCATAGGCAGCAAAATAGCAGACATTTGTCCTAATAATATCTTTACCGATACAGCTCCTAGGGCAATGGGAACTAAGGAGATAATAAACAAATGGGACTACATCAAAATAAAAAGCTTCTGCACAGCAAAAGAAACCATCAACAAAATAATAAGAAAGCCCACTGCTTGGGAGAACATATTTGCCAATGTTATCTTCAATAAGGGTTTAATCTCCAAAATTTATAGGGAACTCATACAACTTAACAAAAGAAAAACAATCAAATCAAAAAATGGGCAAAGGACCTAAATAGACACTTTTCAAAAAAGGACATACAGAAGGCCAAGAGACATATGAAAACATGCTCAAAATCACTAATCATCTGAGAGATGCAAATCAAAATGGCAATGTGGTACCATCTCACACCTGTCAGAATGGCAACCATCAACAAATCATCAAACAAGTGCTGGCGAGGATGTGGAGAAAAAGGTGCATTGCTGGTGGGAATGCAGACTGGTGCAGCCACTGTGGAAAACAGTATGGAGTTTCCTCAAAAATTAAAAGTAGAACTCCCATTTGGCCCAGTAATCCCACTTCTAGTAATATATCCCAAGAAAACAGAAACACCAATCAGAAAGGGTATAGAACTTCTATGTTCATAGCAGCACAATTTACAATCGATATGATTTGGAAACAGCTTAAGTGCCCATCAGTAGATGAGTGGATTGGAAAAACAGTGGTACATCTACACAATGGAATACTACGCTGCTATGAAAAAAAAGGAATTCTTACCATTTGCAACAGCGTGGATGGAACTGGAGAGCATTATGCTAAGCAAAATAAGCCAGTCAGAGAAAGATAAATATCACATGATCTCACTCATTTGTTGAATATAATGAGCAACATAAACTGATGAACAAAAATAGAACCAGAGACATAGAAGGATCAAACAGACTGTTCAACCCATGAGGGAAGGCGAGGGGTGGGGGTAAGGGATCAACCAAAGGACTTGTATGCATGCGTATGAGCATAATCAATGGCACCAACAGTAAGGGGGTGAGGGAAAGTGCTGGGGGGGCGGGTGGTGGGAGCAGCCAGGGAGAGGTCAATGAGGGAAAAAAGACCCATGTAATACTTTAAACAATAAAGACTTTAAATTAAAAAATAATAAAAAAAACCCCTTCAAATTAACTCTAGTAGTGTTGAAAATATTAGAACTGACATATCTTCATTCTTGAGTAATATAATCATCTGTGGTACAATGGTCAGACCACTTCTGAAAACATCATGAACATGTAGGCTATTTCTACAGAACATCATGCTTTACATTTTGAATAATATACATTTTCTTCTTATAAGGGAAATAAAGTGAAGCATTTCTAAGGAAAATAATTATCAAGATGAAAATATAGGTGTCTAGATTTATGCAAAAATGCATATCAAAATCAAAAAAAATTGAAGATGTCTGATGTCTAAAAAGATGTATTCTTTAAAATCACTGGCGAAACCAATGGAATTTATTTCCTCTGCATTAATGATCATTTTTATGCATAATTCATTTCAAAATGTCAATCAAGCTTAGTATGTAGAAACACTCCATTAATTCTAAAATTCTTTATTATCTTTGAATCTGTTTTTGAAAAAAAATATGTCACAGGTTCTGAATATAATTTTAAGGAAAACATTTAAAGTGGTGATAAGAACATCATTCCAAAAATGTGTTCATGTATAAATACATATATTTTATTCTTGTTTCCTTTTCCAAAAAGGCTTTGTATGCCAAAGCAGCATATTTTGAAGTGAATAAACTCTCAAAGTGACTGATACCTTAGAAAATAGTCATTTTTTTTATTGTACAAGCTCAGGAAAGCTTATTTAAAAAAAATAATTGCCATTTAATGAAAGTATATGAATTACTTTAAATGCAATTTTAAAATAATAAACACAATAATAAGAGAAAAATTTTATGGTTGAATTACTAAAGAGCCATTATTTTGTCGTATTATATGCATCAATTTAAATTATCAGTAATTTTACTTGCTCTATATTATTATGAAATTTTAAAAATAGTTTATAACATTTTAAAATTATGGGATTTTCATAACTGTTTATATTTCTTTATTTAAAAGTTCTGTAATTGAATTAATTAACTCTCTAAATGAAAAGCTGTAAAATTCACTTTTAGTTATCTAATTTTTAGTTATAACTAGAAAGGTTTTATTTTTCACTTTATTTTTTAATAATCCACAAAACAAAGTTTCAAATAGTAATTACTCATCTGGCATTCACTATAAAATCAATTTTATAAGAGCCGGTCATTTAATTTTTATTAACTATTAACATTAGGTCAGATAAATTGAGTGTTACTAATAAATGTATATATTTTCATAAAATAGGGTGAATGAAGGAAAAAATGTTATGACATGAATATTTGATATTTGTATGGAATAGTTCCAAGTAAACTATTTTATAGGCAAAATGTTTTAAACTGCTCCATTTTGTGGTTTGTATTTTATTAACCCTATAATTATGATATAGTATAATGGGACATAGAAAAATATTTAAATATCAGATTTCACTTGTCTTGAAATCATATTGTGCTAATAGTTTAATTTTAATAATCAACAAAATTAGAGTTTTAATTTATTCAACAAATCATATTACTATCTTCTATATTGCAGACAATGTTTTATGATCTGGAGATATCCTAGTGAAGAGAACATAGAGAAACATTTCAGTCCTCAATCTTGCATTCTAATGTGTATGTTTGAATAAATGGGCAGGAAGTGGATGTCAACTTCCTGTGCACAGTAAATGTTTTCATACTATTGACAACTCTGCCTTCGTGGCTCTACTTCTTTGCCAAACTCCTTCTTCTTTTGTACTTACTCCATATCAGTCTCCTTTGCTAGCCCTACTTTCAGCACTTTAATTATTGATGTTTCTAAAATGATGTGTCTGGTTCTTTGCCCCTTTATACTGTTGCCCTGAATATTTTCACTTACTGCCAAAGCTTCATATTTATGTGATATCCAATTCTAATATCTGCCCTTGCTTATACCTTTGAATCCAAGATCACTTTTTTTTTAATCCTCCGCCAAGGATATGTTTTCATTGACTTTAGAAAGAGAGGAAGGGAGAGAATAAGAAAGAGAGAGAAATATCAATCAGTTGCCTCCTGGAAGCAGCCCAACCAGGGATCTAACCCACATCCTAGGTAGGTGCCCTAACCTGGAATCCAACTGCAACCTTTTTTGGTTTACAGGAGGACACTCAGACAACTGAACCACCAGGCCAAGGCTCAAGATCATTATTTTAACTGCTTCCTGATCATATTCCCCTAAGTACTCCAAAGTAAAATTCAAGGCAAAAACATATGAGGCAGATAGGATAATTTTATTTTATTTTTTAAATTATATTTTATTGTTTTTTTTACAGAGAGGAAGGGAGAGGGATAGAGAGCTAGAAACATCGATGAGATAGAAACATCGATCAGCTGCCTCCTGCACACTCCCCACTGGGGATGTGCCTGCAACCAAGGTACATGCCCTTGACCAGAATCGAACCTGGGACCCTTCAGTCCCCAGGCTGACGCTCTATCCAGTGAGCCAAACCGGTTAGGGCATGATAATTTTATTTGATGAACATTAAAAATAATAAAACATTAGGTACCAAATAACATAGTTTCAAATGTAAAATTTAAGAATAGTTAACACTACATACATATATTAATAAGCAGCAGTACAGATAGAATTTATCACACCCCTCAATCTGTTTTAGACCAGGTTGATAAATTATCAATACAATTATAAAGTATCAGAATACATTGATTATTGAAAATATATATTTATCAGATAGTTAATCAAAAAAGTCTAGATTTTTTCAATAATCCAGTGTTATTAGAAAATTTTAAATGTAAAAAGTGCATTCAGGTATAAGTTTGTAATTACAACACCAGAACAAATTATAATGGAAATTAATTTAAATATTCTTTTATTTAGAAAGTTCTACATATTCTCCTAAGTGACATCAAAATCATGATTAGGAAAGCAAAACCATTAATAACCATTAATATACAGTTAAAATTAAATGCTAGTGAATTTTACTCAATAATAACTTAAAATATTAAGATAATATTACTAATTAGAGTTCATTACTGAAGTCAGGCAAGTATATTATTAATCATTTATAGTGAAAGAATATAGGGTGTCCCAAAAAATGTAAACACACACTTTGAAGAATTATAGAGGCAGTGTTTATTAAAATACATTTCATTTTCAAAACAGAGCTATCAGATATTAAAATGTGTATACATTTGTGGGGGATATCCTGTATATAGTGAAAGTAGAATAATTATATAATTTTTTTCTAATTCTAAAAATATTTGATTAAATTTATCTTTTATTGCTGATAAAACTCTTGATCAACTTAGAGTGGAAGGATGCTTTCATAACATAATAATAAATAACATTTAAGACAAATTATTAACATAATATATAATAGCAAAAATTTTAAATTATTTTCATTAAAATTAAGAGAAAATAGAACTACTAAAGTTCTATTTAAAATGTAAGGCATACAACTAATACAACTAGAAATAGAAATGAAGATAGCTTTCTGTTTTCTCTCTTTTTTTCTCCTTTTTGTCTTTCTCTCTCTCCTCTCCTTTTTTTCCTTCCTTCCTTCCTTCCTTCCTTCCTTTCCTTCCTTCCTTCCTTCCTTCTTTTCTTCCTTCCTTTCTTTCTTTCTTTTTTTCTTTATTTCTTCATTATTCTGAAGAGGACAGTGAATTATCTCCTTTATCTTTATTCCGCTTCTGTACAAAAGAGCTTCAAATTAATACAGAGTTTTGGGATTTGGCTCTTTCAAAATTTTACACAGTGCTTTATCCCCACAGCATATATCTGCTTTCAGAAAGTCTAGGTCAGTGGCCGGCAAACTGCGGCTCTCAAGCCACATGCGGCTCTTTGGCCCCTTGAGTGTGGCTCTTCGACAAAATACCACGTGCGGGCGCACACGTACAGTGCGATTGAAACTTCGTGGCCCATGCACAGAAGTCGGTTTTCAGCCTGGGAGAGTCTATTTTGAAGAAGTGGCGTTAGAAGAAGTGGGGGGTGGACATATAGAGAAGATGAACGAAAGGAGATAGACGAAACAAGTATACAAGATGAGTGTAGATGGGAGAGTTGGAAGGGGTCGACCTCAGAGAATGTACCGCAATCAGATTGAGAACGTTTCTAGCAAAGGCCAGCTTAGGAGTACCCTAATTAAATTAATAACAATGTACCTACCTATATAGTTTAAGTTTAAAAAATTTGGCTCTCAAAAGAAATTTCAATCGTTGTACTGTTGATATTTGGCTCTGTTGACTAATGAGTTTGCCGACCACTGGTCTAGGTCAAGGTTACCATACAGTACCAGGAACCTCGGGCCTGTTGTTAAAGCACCTTCCATGCCACACATCACAATTTTCAAGGTAGGTTTTTTTCTGAAAACTCAATCTCTCCATCTATCACCATTCTCATATTCATATCTATTTACCTTAAAAGTCTACCTGTCCCACTTTCCTATGAGGCATTTCAACTTCCATGTAAATCAGAAGATACACATGAACTAGGTATCAGGGGTATAGGGAAGAGAAGGCATTACCTATTTCTATAAGCCATGTTTAACATTCAGCTACACCAGATATAAAAATACTTATTTGCTACACTGTAAAGATAATTACAAATAAATAAGTGATATCAACTTGACCAAGTCTAAGTTTTTATATATACAATTTTATAATATCTAATGAAAAAATATATTTATCTTTATCAAGAACTAACCTGAAGCTCTGGCCGGATGGCTCAATTGGTTGGAATGTTGTTCCTACATCAAAAGGTTGTGGGTTTGATTCCCAGACAAGGCACATACCTAGTTTGCTGGTTCGATCCTAGTGGGGGCACCTTTGGGAGACAACTGATGAATTTCTACTCTCACATCTCTCTCTCTCTCTCTCTCTCTCTCTCTCTCTCTCTCCCTTCCTCCCTTCCTCCCTCCCTCCCTCCCTCCCTCTCTCCCTCCCTCCCTCTCTCTTTCTAAACATACTTGAGTGAGGAATTTAAAAAATTAACCTAAAAAATAAATAAATTAACCTGGATATGATTTTTGTGGTTCATTGATTTTGATCTTTCTCTCCAACAACAACATCAATAAGAATATAAAAAAGCTCTCAGTTGTTCCTTCTACCCTGTTTGTTTCCTCGATGTACTAACATTCCACATGTATTTCATAGTTGCCAGGATGCTCTGCTGTATTTAACATTACAGCTTCAGGTGCTAGGAACATATCTGGAGTAGAGTGGATATTTGTTGTAAATATTTGTTAAATAAATAAATAAATAAATACCCCATTAGTGTACTAGGGCTGCCATAACAAAGTACCACAGATTGGGTGGCGTAAGCAGCAGAAATATACACTGAGTGGCCAGATTATTATGACCACCCCATCAGTACTTCGTTGGGCCACCTTTTGCCTTCAATACTGCGGCGATTCTTCTTGGCATTGACTCCATGAGATGTTGAAAGGTGATGCGAGGAATCTGACCATGTGAGCTCGCAGCTACAAGGCAGCCATCTGCAGGTCATGGAGAGAGGCTTCAGGAGAACCCAAACTTGCCAACACCTTGATCTTGGACTTCTAGCATCCAGAACTGTGAGAAAATACACTGAGTGGCCAGATTATTATGACCATCTGACCTACCAGATTATTATCACCATGCCTGATGAATAGCACTGTCCAGTTCTGTGAGATTTGTTGGTTGTGGATTCAGCTGCCTGATGGCTCTTTTAACTTCATCCCACAAATGCTCAATTGAATGGAGATCTGGTGATTGTGGGGGTCACCTAGCAAAGAAAAGTCTCCCTCATGTTCTTGAAACCACTCCTGCACAATACGAGCACCGTGGCATGGCGCATTGTCTTATTGGAAGAAGCCATCTCCATTGGGATACGCCATCAACATGATAGGATGAACCTGATTAGCAATGATACTTAGCTATGTTGTGCTATTCAGACATTTATAATGATCTGGCCCTCTAGCAACTTCAAGGGGAAATTATAGCTAATTTGCCTACAAACGTCTGGTGGTCATAATAATCTGGCCACTCAGTGTATTTTCTCACAGTTCTGGATGCTAGAAGTCCAAGGTCAAGGTGTTGGCAAGTTTGGGTTCTCCTGAAGCCTCTCTCCATGGCCTGCAGATGGCTGCCTTGTAGCTGTGAGCTCACATGGTCTTTCCTCTGTGCAGACACTCCTGGTGTTCCTGGTGTATCCAAGCTTCCTCTTCTTACCACCCAGTCTGCTTGGACTACAGCCCACCCCAACAGCCTCATTTTAAATTCATCACCTCTTGAAGGCCTTATCTTCGAATACAGTCACATTCTGAGGAACTGAGGGCTAGAGCTTTAACATGATCTTAGGATATTTACACCATCCACCCAAAACTCAAGATTACAATATGAGAGGACAATTTTAACTTGTAAAATTTCATTACTCTCTGTTTAGTCAATATACATGATCTTCCTACCAGAAATCTCAAATATTTTATTAACAGGTAAATCTAATAAATTTTAATGGGGAAAAATTAAGAAATTATCCCAAATGCCAATGTTTGTTCAAGTTAAGAGTTTGCATAGTTTTTATAAGAATCCTTTACAAGTATATTCAGCATGTAATCCTGAGAGAAAGTGTGGAGAATGAAGAGTACCAAAGAAAGGCGGGGGGGTGGGGGGAGAATGAAAAGAAAACTCTATCCAAACCCAAGGGCTGCATTTATAAATTAGAATGTAATTATAACTTTTTAAAAAGTTTTAATGAAACCATTGTAAAAGAGAAGCAAAACAGTGCAGTGCTTAAAAGCAGAGGCCAGGAACAAAGCCGACATGTGCCTGAATCCCTGTCCTGCCATACTCTGGCTCCGACTGGGACAAGTTATTTAACTTTTCTGAAACTATTTCTTCTTCTGTAGAACAAATAATAATTGAAGGTTAAAAGAAATAAGGTAAGTTCCATGAATCCATGCTTCTGTTTCTATTTTGTTCATCAATTTATTTTGTTCATTAGATGCCACATATAAATGATCTGTGAGAGGGGAGGGGGGTTGTGGGGCCAGAGGAAAGAAGGTGAAGGGATTACCAAAAACACGTGTGGTGATAGCCAGAGGAAAGGGGCAGAGGGGTAGGCGGAAGTGGGCAAAGAGGAGGAAAATGGGGATAGAAAGAGACTTTGCTTGGGGCAATGGGCACACAGTGCAGCGTGCAGATGATGTTTTATTGAGTTGTACACTTGAAATCTGTATGATTTTGTGAACCAATGCCACCCCCAATAAATTCAATAAAAAAGAAACAAAGAAAAAAACAAAATAAAACAACAAGCCCTGTTGTTGTGACTCAGAGGTTGAGCGCTGACCTATGAACCAGGAGGTCAGTTTGATTCCCAGTCAAGGCACATGCCCAGGTTTCAGGCTCAATCCACAATGTGGGGTGTGAAGGAGGCAGCTGATCAATGATTCTCTCTCATCATTGATGTTTCTATCTCCTTCTCCTTCCTCTCTGAAATGAATAAAAATATATTAAAACAACAACAACGAGATAACATTCAAAGGGAAAAAAAAGAAATAAGGTTAGTAAATAGCTTTGCATAGTGCCCAGAAAACAGTAAATATTCAATAAATGATAGTAAAAAAAGAACATAAATTAAACTGAATGCTTAATATTTAATTATCTTACATTAACTTATGATTATAAATATGTGGCTCATTTGGCACATATTTAGCTTGTTTCAGGGCAAGAGATATAAGAGTTTGAATCTTCACCTTATTCTTCATTATCATTAACAACTTTTTTGCAATTATATTTATTGAGATTTATTCTGTGAGACAATATCCCTAAAGTTTTATATGCATGATATCATTTAATGCCCTGTCTACACACACACACACACACACACACACACACACACACATATATACCCCTTATGAAGTAGGTACTAACATTGTCTACATTTTACAAATGAAAGAAATCAATTTTCCCAATATCATATACTTACCTTTAACTTAGGGCTTTATAATTCCAGACACGGAACTTTAGCTCAGCATAGTTACTATCAATTGCTAATAATATTCAGATTGAATCCAGTGAAGCCAACTGTAGAAATATGTTAATGAGATTATTAAAAATGTTCAGAGTTAAAATATATTTAAATCATCTCTTTATTAGAAATCTGAACAAACAAAAGTGTCAAATGCTTTCTCTTATGTCCTACTAGAGGCCCAGTGCATGAAATTTATGCATGGAGGAAGGGGGTTCCTCAGCCTGGCCTGTACCCTCTTGCAGTCTGGGACCCCTCCTGGGGATGTCCCGGATTGCAGAAGTCAGACATTCCTCTCACAATCCGGAACCGCTAGCTCCTAACCACTCGCCTGCCTGCCTAATTGCCCCTAACCATTCTGCCTGCCTAATTGCCCCTAACCATTCTGCCTGCCTGCCTCATCACCCCTAACCACTTGCCTGCCTGCCTGATCATCCCTAACCACTCTGCCTGCCTGCCTGATGCATCTAACTACTCACCTGCCTGCTTGGTGGCCCCTAACCACTTTTCTGCCTGCCTGATCACCCCTAACTGCTCGCCTGCCTGCCTGATCACCCCTAACCGCCTCTGCCCGCCTGCCTTATCATCCCTAACCGCTTGCCTGCCTGCCTGGTCACCCCTAACCACCTCTGCCTGCCTGCCTGATTGTCCCTAACCACTTGCCTGCCTTCCTGATCGCCCCTAAGGATTTTGCCTGCCTGCTTGCCTGATCTCCCCTAACCACTTGCCTGCCTGCCTGATCACCGCTAACTGCTCTCCTGCCTGCCTTATCACCCCTAACTGCCTCTGCCTCAGCCCCCGCCACTGCGGCTTTGTCCAAGAGGATGTCTGGAATAACATCTGGAAGGTCGTTTGGCTGTTCGGTCTAATTAGCATATTACGCTTTTATTATTATTATCCTATCTAATAAAAGACAAAAAGGGTAATTGACTGTACCTTCGCGACGATTCCCATTGGCTAATCAGCACCATATGCAAATCTTTGATGCAGCTAATTTGCATACTGCAGGCAGGGCTGGCCAGCGCCAGACGCCATCTGGGCCCCGGGTATGGCCCTGGGCAGCCGAGCTTAGGTGGCGCGATCGAGTCACCTAAGCCCCATCCCAGCAGGGACCCCGGTGTGCCACCTAAGCCCCACATCACTTAAGCCCCACCCCCAGCCGGGACCCCGTGTGCCGCCTAAGCCCCACATCACTTAAGCCCTGCCCCCAGCCGGGACCCCCGTGTGCCACCTAAGCCCTGCTGCCAGCTGGGACCCCCATGGCGATCCCAGAGCAGGCAAGTGTGGAGGGCAGGTGGCCCCCATGGCGATCCCAGAGCAGGAAAGTTCCCCACAGGCAACACCCAGCAGGGCCTGTCCCCGGTCTCTGCAGTGATCCGGTGATCCATGAGCAGGAAAGCGCGGCCTGCAGGCAGCACCCCACCCTGGCCACAGCTCAAGGGAGAGAAAAACATGCAGTGGAGGCCAGGAGCCTGAGAGATCAACACAGAGGGGCACCTGCTCCAAGCCTCCACGGTGTGGCTGGGGGCAGGCCCCCA
>NW_005354109.1:515468-517906 GCF_000412655.1 Myotis brandtii
CTGAGGGCTCCCGACTGTGAGAGGGGCAGGCTGGGCTGAGGGAACCCCAACCCCCAGTGCACGAATTTCGTGCACCGGGCCTCTAGTAGATTTTATAAAGAAGACATAACTGCCAAGTAGAGAAGTTGACTTTGGATATCTACTAAGGAAGGTAACTAATCTATAGGTCCCTTCACTTAATTGGTGTGGACCATGGGATGATCCTTCTAAAGTAATTGCTTTGCTGTTATCCTTGAAAAGAACCTTTGCACTGATAGAGTTCACTGAAGGGAACCTCTGCCCTTTCTTCTTGCCTTTGTCACTGATGTGGAAAGACTGGGTGCCTGGAGCAGCATGATTGATCTTGTCACTGTGACACTAAAGCCAAGAGCCTCTTAGCGATGTTGAATTTAACAACTCTGGAGCCACAGAAAGTAAAGCTTCTTGTTATAATTCTTGAATTTATTGTTCTTATTATTTAAGCCACATTTATTTGAGCTTTCTCTTACAGAGAGCTGACAGCCTCTCTAAATGATCTAAGCTTGCTTCTCTGTGCAAAAATCTTGAAAAAATCAAATATGAATTTACTGGGATAGCTCTCTATATTCATTGATTTCTCCAGTCCACATACAAGCTTACTATATTCCCTCCTGATGAAAAAAATAGATCATAATTTTAGAATAGAGAATATGAAAAGTTGTTCTTACACAAAAATATTTTTATGTATGATTAAATTAACAAAAAGGCCGTAGGCAAAAAATGAAAATTTCCAGCTAAAAATAATTTCACAGATGATGTGAAAATTTTCCATGCAGCTCTAATTATGATTATATTGCCCATAAAACAATTGTAATTTTCCATTTTCAGATCAATATTTTGCTAAAAATATACAAAACAAAGAATGCTTCTAACCATAATTTAAAAGAAATTCATTTGCATTTTGTGTATTCTCTTTCATAAATAATATAAGCACTCACTCTATGTTTCTGCAAGAAATTGTCACACAATAAATTTTCAATGTAGACTATTCAAAATTTGGAAACTTGGTTGCCTGTGAACCATATGTAATTCTGTTGCTGATATTCTCCCTGGTACTTTTTATCCCTGAAGCAGTTTCTGAAGTTTTCAAGCTAACATCACAAGAATCACTCATCACTGTGGCTTACAGTCATCTGTATCATCATTGATATTTCCTTTAAGGGCAATAAAAAGAACAAGAAAAAACATTCAGAAGACAAAAAAGACAGTCCTTTTCTCCTAAGAGGTTTGTATCACAAGATAATCAAGCAAAACTGGGCATATACACAGATACCTAAGCTCTGAAATGCATCACAGATCTGATGTTACCTGCACCACAAACTAAGTAAATACTTACTATTTAATGTAAGCAATTAACATAGACTAGACATCCATGAGAATATGCATGATTTATCACTTTTTAAAATGGTAGACTTTCTTCTTTCCTCTCAAACCCTTCATAAAACATACCATGGTATACTGTAATGTCCTTGAAGACAGGTAATGTGTGTAATATAAAATAAAATATCATGTGTTAACCAGTCTACATAGCTGTTTTAAGCATTTAGAAAATATCTTTTTAAAATATATTTTATTGATTTTTTACAGAGAGGAAGGGAGAGGGATAGAGAGTTAGAAACATTGATGAGAAACATCGATCAGCTGCCTCCTGCACACCCCCTACTGGGGATGTGCCTGCAACCAAGGTACATGCCCTTGACGGGAATCGAACCTGGGACCCTTCAGTCTGCAGGCTGACACTCTATCCACTGAGCCAAACCAGTTAGGGCAGGAAATATCTTTTTATATGTCTTTAAATTTCACAACTTTATCAGGAGGAATTTTTCTTTAGTCTATTATTATATTTTTTCTACTATGTATTCAAACATAATCTCTTTTATGTTAAAAAGGGCAATGCTAAATGGTAATTTGAGGGAACTGAGCCTGCCAATCAACACGTGAGTGAACCTGAAAGCTGATCTATCAGCCCTAGTCAAGCCTTGAGATGACTGCTGATCCAGCTGACAGCTTCACTACTGAGAGACCCTGAGCTGGAATCACTTGGCTACATTGCTCGAGCATCCTGGAACTTTAAAATCTGTGTAAGAAAATAAATACATTCAACCTGCTACGTTTTGAGGAATTTGTTGCACAGCAGTAAGTAACTTAAACAGATATAGAATGAACAAGAACTATTTCATTGGACATACTAGTTAAAGGTAAATTTAAAAAAAGGACTTGAAGACTGTAAGCAGATTGTAGCATTTGCTATTCATGGTCCATGAATATTAGCAAAAAGTGCTAATTTCATACTTTAGGTTTTATCATTATCAATATGTGTGTTTTTTTTACCTTTTGTGCAAGATTTTTCCAAGTTAATGAAGCCTTATCTGTTGGCTTATCCATCTAATTAATTGTTTGTCTATTTAGCTACCAATCTG
>NW_005354109.1:518019-518914 GCF_000412655.1 Myotis brandtii
ACATTTATTGACTTATTTTTCTATCTAGGTATTTAGACCAAGCACACTCTACCTGAATATGAGCAGTCAAGATTATTGGGTCTAGAGAGTGCAAAATCTTTTTGCATGACTGATTTTATCTTCAAGAGTTTAATTTCTTTCTTAATGTACTATTCATTGTATAATGTTACCTTATGGTGTTAAGTGGTAAAATCGTAACATACAATCTTAGGCAGAGAAAATGAAAAAAATACAGTTAAAAGCAGAAAAAAAATCTACGAATAAAAGCAATACAATTTATTTATTTATTTTTTCTTTTTTTTATCATCATATACTGTGTTTTTGTCTCTCGAATGAATTTTATTATTTCTTCAAGGTTCTTCACATACATACACCTTAAGAGATATCAAGTAGGCGTAACATGTTCTCAAAAAATTAGGGTTGGCACACAGAAGAATTTTGAGTCAGAGATTTTGCTGGTTTTGGCACGCACTCACAAAAAGGTTGCCCACCCCTGTCCTAGGATCAAATGACAGTACTCTAGTAAAATCATTACCTACATCATCATAAGCAACTTTGTGTGTAAAAATGTTGAACCCAGAGTAACATTTCATTGATGGTATTAAATTTTATAAAAACAAAGTCTTTAAAATATACTCCATATTTTTACAATATTTTTAAATCAACATTTAATAGGTAAAAACATAATCATGACAAGCTGAGGTATTACATAGAGATTTGCTATCTCATAGCAAAGAACTTAAAAAGAACTTTCATATTTTAAAATGATTTACATATTTTTCTTTTATAAAGACAAATGCCCAAAATTTGTTTACCTATTTTCTTTTTTTAAATATATTTCTTTATTGATTTCAGAGAGGAAGAGGGGAGAGAGAGATAGAAACATCAATGATGA
>NW_005354109.1:520167-531506 GCF_000412655.1 Myotis brandtii
TTTTTTCCCCCTGCCCTTGACAATCCCCTGCCCTCCCTTACCCCCCAGTGTCTTATGTCCATTGGTTTTGCTTATATGCATGCATACAAGTCCTTCGGTTGATCTCTTACTCCCCTCCCTTCTGCCCCCCAACCCTCTCTGGCCTTCCCACTGCAGTTTGACAATCAGTTTGAGGCAGCTCTGCCTCTGTATCTATTATTGTTCAAAAGTTTGTAATGGTCTTTATTATCCATGAATGAGTGAGATCATGTGGTATTTTTCCTTCATTGACTGGCTTATTTCACTTAGCATAATGCTCTCCAGCTCCATCCATGCCGTTGCAAATTGTAAGAGTTCCTTCTTTTTTACAGCAGCATAGTATTCCATCGTGTAGATGTACCACAGTTTTCTAATCCATTCATCTACTGATGGGCACTTAGGCTGTTTCCAGATCTTAGCTATGGTGAATTGTGCTGCTATGAACATATGGGTGCATATATCCTTTCTGATTGGTGTTTCTGGTTTCTTGGGATATATTCCTAGAAGTGGGATCACAGGGTCAAATGGGAGTTCCATTTCCAGTTTTTTGAGGAAACTCCATACTGTCTTCCATAGTGGCTGCACCAGTCTGCATTCCCACCAGCAGTGCACAAGTGTTCCTTTTTCTCCACATCCTCTCCAGCACTTGTCGTTTGTTGATTTGTTGATGATAGCCATTCTGACAGGTGTGAGATGGTACCTCATTGTTGTTTTGATTTGCATCTCTCGGATGATTAGTGACTTTGAGCATGTTTTCATATGTCTCTTGGCTTTCTGAATGTCCTCTTTTGAAAGGTGTCTATTTAGGTCCTTTGCCCATTTTTTGATTGGATTGTTTATCTTCTTTTTGTTAAGTTGTATGAGTTCCCTATAAATTTTGGAGATTAGGCCCTTATCAGATATGACGTTGGCAAATATGTTTTCCCACGCAGTGGGTTTTCTTGTTGTTTTGTTGATGGTTTCTTTTGCTGTGCAGAAGCTTTTTATTTTGATGTAGTCCCATTTGTTCATTTTCTCTTTAGTTTCAACTGCCCTAGGAGCTGTATCAGTGAAGAAATTGCTTTGGCATATGTCTGAGATTTTGTTGCCTTTGGATTCTTCTAGAATTTTTATGGTTTCCTGTCGTACATTTAAGTCCTTTATCCATTTTGAGTTTATTCTTGTGTATGGTGTAAGTTGGTGGTCTAGTTTCATTTTCTTGCATATATCTGTCCAATTTTCCCAACACCATTTATTGAAGAGACTATCTTGGCTCCATTGTATGTTCTTGCCTCCTTTGTCAAATATTAATTGAGCATATTGGTTCGGGCTAATTTCTGGACTCTCTATTCTATTCCACTGATCTATATGTCTGTTCTTGTGCCAGTACCAGGCAGTTTTGAGAACAGTGGCTTTGTAATACAGCTTGATATCTGGCATTGAGATCCCACCTACTTTGTTCTTTCTCAGGATCGCTGCAGCTATTCGGGGTCTTTTTTTATTCCAGATGAATTTTTGGAGAGTTCGTTCTAGATCTTTGAAGTAGGCCATTGGTATTTTAATGGGAAGTGCGTTGAATTTATAGATTGCTTTGGGTAGTATGGACATTTTAATGATGTTGATTCTACCAATCCATGAACACGGTATGTTCTTCCATCTGTTTATGTCTTCCTCTATCTCTTTTTTCAACGTCCTGTAGTTTTCTGAGTAGAGGTCTTTTACCTCTTTAGTTAAGTTTATTCCTAGGTATCTTAATTTTTTTGGTGCGATGGTAAATGGGATTGTTTTTATAATCTCTCTTTCTGAAAGTTCACTATTGGTGTATAGAAATGCCTCAGATTTCTTGGGGTTAATTTTGTATCCTGCTACATTGCCAAATTCATGTATTAAGTCTAGTAGTTTTTTGATGGAGTCTCTAGGGTTTTGTATGTATAATATCATGTCGTCTGCAAATAAGGACAGTTTTACTTCCTCTTTTCCAATTTGGATGCCTTTTATTTCTTCTTCTTGTCTAATTGCAATGGCTAATACTTCCAGTACTATGTTGAACAGGAGTGGTGAGAGTGGGCATCCCTGTCTTGTTCCTGTTCTTAGGGGAAATGGTGTTAGTTTTTGTCCATTGAGTATGATGTTGGCTGTGGGCCTGTCATATATGGCTTTTATTATGTTGAGGTATGATCCTTCTATTCCCACCTTGCTGAGAGTTTTTATCAAAAATGGGTGTTGGATTTTGTCGAATGCTTTTTCTGCATCAATTGATATGACCATGTGGTTTTTTTCTTTCAATTTGTTTATGTGATGTATTACGTTTATTGATTTACGGATGTTGTACCATCCTTGCATTCCTGGGATAAATCCTACTTGGTCATGGTGTATGATCTTTCTGATGTACTGTTGGATCCGATTTGCTAAGATTTTGTTGAGGATTTTGGCATCTATGTTCATGAGGGATATTGGCCTGTAATTCTCTTTCATTGTGTTGTCTTTACCTGGTTTTGGTATTAGGGTGATGCTGGCTTCATAGAATGAGCTTGGAAGTGTTCCTTCCTCCTGAATTTTTTGTAGTAGTCTGAGGAGGATAGGTTTTAGTTCTTCCTTGAAAGTTTGGTAAAACTCCCCTGAGAAGCCATCTGGTCCTGGGCTTTTGTTTGCTGGGAGCTTTTTGATGACTGCTTCAATTTCTTCCATAGTTATTGGCCTATTGAGATTTTTAGATTCTTCCTGATTGAGTTTTGGAATGTTGTATTTTCCTAGGAATTTGTCCATTTCCTCCAGGTTGTCTAGTTTGTTGGAGTAGAGCTGTCCATAGTATTGTTTAACAATCATTTGTATTTCTGTGGGGTCTGTTGTTATTTCGCCTCTATCGTTTCTGATTTGGTTTATTTGGGTCCTCTCTCTTTGCTTCTTGGTGAGCCTGGCTAGAGGTTTGTCAATCTTGTTTATCCTTTCAAAGAACCAGCTCTTGGTTTCATTGATTTTCTGTATTGTTTTTTTGGTCTCTATGTCATTTATTTCTGCTCTAATCTTTATTATCTCCTTCCTTCTGCTCACTCTGGGGTTTTCTTGTTGCTCTCTTTCTAATTCTTTGAGTTGAAGAGTTAGATGATTTACTACCATTTTTTCTTGTTTTTTGAGATAGGCCTGTAGAGCTATAAACTTCCCTCTCAGGACTGCTTTCATTGTGTCCCATAGGTTTTGGATTGTTGTGTTTTCATTGTCATTAGTGTCCAGGATGTTTTTAATTTCTTCTTTGATGTCATTGGTAACCCAATCAATATTTAATAACATGCTATTCAGCTTCCAAGTGTTTGAGTATTTTGGGTTGTTTTTATTGTAGTTTATTTCTAACATTATGCCATCGTGGTCTGAGAAGAAGCTTTTTATGATTTCAATCTTCTTGAATTTGTGGAGACTTTGCTTGTGACCCAATATGTGGTCTATTTTTGAATATGTCCCATGAGCACCTGAGAGGAATGTATATTCCATGGCTTTGGGGTGAAGTGTTCTGAAGATGTCTATTAAGTCCATCTGATCTAGTGAGTCATTTAGGATTGCTGTTTCTTTGCTGATTGTTTGTCTAGAGGACTTATCCAGTGATGTCAGTGGTGTATTAAAGTCCCCTACTATGATTGTATTGTTGTCGATCTCTCCTTTGATATCTTCCAGGAGTTTTTTTATGTATTTGGGTGCTCCTGCATTGGGTGCATATATGTTTACCAGGGTTATATCTTCTTGTTGTATTGATCCCTTTAGTATTATGAAGTGGCCTTCCTTATCTCTTGTTATGGCCTTCACTTTGAGGTCTATTTTGTCTGATATAAGTATTGCTACCCCAGCTTTCTTTTCCTTTCCATTTGCCTGAAAGATATTTTTCCATCCCTTCACTTTCAGTCTGTGTGAGTCCCTTCTAATGAGGTGGGTCTCTTGTAGACAGCAGATGTATGGGTCATGTTTTTTTATCCATTCAGCCACTCGATGTCTTTTGGTTGGAGCATTTAGTCCGTTTACGTTTAAAGTTATTATTGAAAGGTACTTGTTTGTAGCCATTTCTTTTTTTGTGTGGCTGTTTTCTTTCTGAGCTTTTTATTTCTTCTTTTTACACCAGTCCCTTTAGCATTTCTTGCATTGCTGGCTTGGTGGTGATAAACTCCCTTAGCCTTTTTTTGTCTGTGAAGCTTCTTATTTCCCCTTCAATTTTGAATGATAGCCTTGCTGGATAGAGTATTCTTGGGTTCAGTCCTTTGCTTTGCATCACTTTGTAAATTTCTGTCCATTCTTTTCTGGCCTGATGTGTTTCTGTTGAGAAATCATTTGATAATCTAATGGGAGATCCCTTGTATGTAACTTTCCGTCTCTCTCTTGCAGCCTGTAAGATTCTCTCTTTGTCCTGAACATTTGCCATGGTAATTATGATGTGTCTTGGTGTGGGTCTTTTCGGGTTCACCTTGTTTGGGACTCTCTGTGCTTGTGTGACTTTTTTCTTCCCCACCTCAGGGAAGTTTTCTGATATTATTTCTTCGAGTAGGTTTTCTAATCCTTGTTCATCTTTCTGTTGTTCTGGCACCCCTATTATTCGTATGTTGTTTCGTTTCATGTTGTCCCAAAGCTCCCTTAGGCTCTCCTCCTGTCTTTTAATTTTTTTCTCCAATTGCAGTACAGTTTGGGTGTGTTTTGCTTCCTTGTCTTCTAATTCACTAATTCGGTCCTCCGCTTCTCCTAGTCTACTGTTGATGCTTTCAATGGTGTTTTTTATTGCAGCTATATCGCTCTTCATTTCTTCTTGGGTCTTGCATAAGTTATTGATTTTTTCATCTGTTTCTTCTTGCTTCTTGCATAAGTAGTTGATTTTTTCCTCCATCCGGTTTATGCACGCTAGGACCCTTATTCTGAATTCTTTTTCTGTCATGTTGCATGCCTCTGTCTCACTTAGCTGCTTTTCTGGCGAGTCCTCCTTTTCTTTCCTTTGGGGGTTTCTTTGCCTACCCATGTTTGATCTCACTGACATATCTAGATGTTGAGTCGTTCAGTGGCTGCTCCCTGGGTGGCAGTGGCTCCTTGGGCTGTGGTTGCTCCTTGGGTGGTTGCGGTAGCAGCTGCTCCTCAGTTGGCAGCAGCTCCTCTGGTGGGTGTTGTTCACAGCTGTGGTGGCTCTTCTGGCTGGTGGGGGGAGGCTTCACGTACAGCTGCTGTTCCTCAGACAGAGGGTGTGGTGATCAGGAGGCTGCTGTTGCTTGGATCTGCTGCGTTGATTTAAAGGCACAAAATACAACACAACAAGGCACAACGTACCAGGTACTGAACACAAATATATTCACGATATTAATCAAAAGCAATACAATTTAATCAATCTCTATTGAGGCAGGTATACTAGGAAACTTTTTGCTAAATCAGGAGGTGTTACTTTAACCAAATCATATATTATTAAAACTTTCTCTGTTTGGACAATGTAAAATGATAATTTTAGATTTATTAACATTAGAAGTGCAAAAAAATCCTGAAATTATTTTTTTACTATTAACATATTGACTCTTTCTGTTAGATATTGTTGCACAGTAAACCAACCCAAAACTTAATAACAATGCATATATTATTTCTCATGGTTCTGAAACTAAGTCTGGACACATCTGGGTGTTTTGATTAGTTAGTTCACTAGTTAGTTAGCTTGGCTTTGGTCCATATAGTCTTCAATGATGGCTTTATCATTTATGATGGGAGGAAAAACAGAGAATTGACGGGTGTCTCCCTTTTATTTTTCTTTTAAGTTTTCAGAGTGAGGAAGAGGAGGAATAGAAGCATCAAAGGTACGAGAGAATCATTAATCGACTGCCTTCTGCATGCTCTCTACTGGAGATTGAGCCCGCAACATGGGCATGTGCCCTGATAAGGAACCAAACCACAACCTCCTGGTTCATGGGTCAATGCTCAAACACTGAATCACACCAGCCAGGCAGGGGTGTCTCCCTTTTATCATGCAGCTTCTGAATGTGCCTAACTTCTTCACACAAACATGGTCTTCACACAATTTTTTTTACATGATGGCTTACTTCCAGGGAAAAAAAGCAGACGCTGTCAATCCTCTTAAAGGCTACGTCTAAAACTGATAGCTTCATTTTCCCTGAATTCTGCTGGGCAAAGAAGCTACAAAGCCAGACCAGACTCAAGGAGAAGAGTAATGAACTTCACCTCCTGATGTGAAGAGCAGGATGTACATGCAAGGAGGGAAGGAATAGATAACAACTATTTTGAAAAGACATGTACTTCAGTTCATCCTCTGACCACACAATTAATGATTCTCCTTCATGCAAATACATTATTTGTATGTACATGTAGAGTACCTTCTATATACTCCAAAGCCTCAGCCCATTGTGGCATCCAGCTCACATGTGAAATCAAATATAACATTATCTATTCCAGAACCAGAGATATATGTATGAAATTTCTCGGGATTAATGGCCTGTGAAGTAAGACAAATTATCTTCCTCCATACACCTAATGCACAGTAATAAGACAGTATATTACTTTCTAATTTCTACCGTAAACATTAGCACAAATTTATCATTTTGGAAATCAAAAGTCCAAAGTCAGTTTCACTGGGCTAAAATCAAGGTTGGCAAGCCTGCATTCCTTTTGTGGGCTGTAGATAAGATTCTGTTTCCTTGTCTTTTCCAGCATCAAGGGGCAACTTGAATTTATTGGCTATTGGTCTTTTCTTCCATCCTTAACCCAGCATTGTGACATATTCGACAGACACCCTCCCCCATCTCTCTCTCTCTCTCTCTCTCTCTCGGCTAGGATATATGTGTGCTCTCTGGCTGTTGAGTTTTTACTGCAGGCTCTTGGCCCTACCATCTGAGTTATTCCTTCTTTTGCCATAAGAAATAGCTAGTATTTTCAACTGGGTAGCTTTCTCAATCTGCTTCCTGCCACAAAAGCTTTCATGCCCAAAGACCTCTTTTCCTTTTTTTTTTTCTGTCTCTATCTCTTTTTACTCCACATTTATTGCAATTTTGGAATTAAAATTCTCTTGAAAACATTGTGGGTTTCCTATGAATCTTATTGGTTTTTATTTTACCAGATCAGAACCACATTTACAAATCCTTTTGAGGAAGGACCCCTTATACTTCATTTTGTGATACAGGGTGCTGTGAGACCATGTTTTAAGATTCATGGCCTTAGATGGTTAGACATAGTTTTGTCAAAATAAGAGGCTCTAATTCTAGGCACTGCAATACATTTTTCTGAGGTCTTAATTCTCAATTTGGAACTACTCTGGGTCCATGTTTTACCAGCAGTTCCCTGGATTTGGTCTTTGCCCTGAGGCCATTTTTATTTTGATACTTTTTTTGTTATCTGGAGGAGTTGACAATATAACCTAGAAAATTCCTGTTTAGTGTCTTTGAATACTGTAATATTTCTTCTTTATTTCATCTTTCTCCTGCAATATGTTATTATAGGCTGCTAAACGCAACTAAATTTAGTTGTCAAATTCTGCCTGGAAACATGTGTGTCCAGATTCACAGTTTCATTAGGTCCAATTTTTGTTTTCCATGTCACTGAAAGTGACAGTCTCACCAACTGTTTCAAAAAGATATAGCACAGGTTACCTGTGCTTCATTCATTTATTCCCTCCCACGCTCCACAAACAGTCTCCTTTGCTGCTTTTCAGGTCTCAGTCTGGTTCCAAAACATATATTTTAGGGTTGTTGTTTTTTTTTTGTCATGGCAGTATCTTACTTCTAGGTACGAATTTCTATTCCAATTATTTATTACTAGAGAAACAACCTCAAATGTGAGATTTACATGTGAGAAAAAAACCCAAAACTTATTTTTTTAAATCAAAAGTTACTATTTTTCATGATTCTGCAATCTGAGATAGGCTCAGGTGTGCAGCTGGTCTGTTTTACATGATACTGTCTGGGGCTGGATCAACAAGATGGCTTCTTCATTCCCAAGTATAGTGACTCAACTAGAAAAGATGATACAGTTTGTGGTTGATCAGTTATCTTTTTCTTTCCACCTGAGCTCTTCAATGGCTAGCTTAGTCTTCCTTACAGTATGGTGGGATCAGACTTCTCACATGGTGGTTGACTTCAAATATTGCAGAAATTGAAGCAGCCAGTATTTTTAAAGAGTAGGCCCGGAACTGGCACAGGGTCACTTTCATTTCATTTGATTTCTCAAAAGAGTCAAAGGGCAGCATAGATTCAAGGAGAATGAAAGTAGACTCAATCATTATTTGGTTTGAGATCCAACATGCACATATGGAGGAAGGAAAGAATTTATGATTGCCATCTTTGGAAACAAGCATATCCATTTACATTTTGCCTATTAGCATTGTAATTTCATAATGGAAAATACTTAAAATCATCACAACTTCAAAACATGGCAATAATTTTATAGACTTTATTGGTTTTATTTTTTATTTATGAGAGAGAGAGAGAGAGAGAGAGAGAGAGAGAGAGAGAGAGAGAAACATCAATGGGAGAGAGAAACATGAATCAGCTGCCTCCTGCATGCCTCCTATTGGGGATCAAGTCCACAACACATGCATGTGCCCTGACGGGTAATGCAACCAGCAAACTTTCAGTGCATGGGAAACCATCCAACCAACTGAGCCACACCAGCCAGGGCTATAGGCTTAATTTTTTAGAGCAATTTTAGATTTAGAGAAATAGTGAGCAGAAAGTACAGTGATTTCCCATATATCCCCTGTCCCCATACATGCATAACCTCTCCCATTATCAACATCTAGAGTGGTACAGTTCTTACAAATTATGAACATACACAGATACATTTTAATTACCCAAAATCCGTAGTGTGCATTAGGGTTCACTTTCAGTGTTATGTATTCTGTGGATTTGGATAAATTCTTAACGATATATATCCACCATTTTAGTATGGTACTGAGTATTTTTACTATCCTAAATATTCTTTCTGCTCAATAGGAGTAATTTTTTCAGTGTTCAAAACCTTGAGGTTATAATTTACATCTAAAAAATATTTGACTATAAAAAGCTTCTTTGGGTTAGTTGCTAGATTCTGAAATTGTAATAAACCATATAAAATCAAATTATACAAAATATATTTTAAATTATTACTTTAGTAAATAATCTTTATTTTATCTGGACCTAGAATATGTGATCCTCTAGTTTCCATAGCTTCTAACTTCCTTAGACTTTATTTAAGAGAAATATATATGCTATGTGACCAAAACCAGAGAACTAACCATAAAATCCAATCCACTAATGGTGACAAAGTTGTTTTAAGGAAAGCAACATTTGTCATCATGCTCTCTGTTTCACATAATTGATTAAGAGGATCACTTTAATAGCTGCCAGGTGGCATTTTTTTAAATCTAGCTAGAGCCCTGGAGTGCATAGGGCACAGATGTTGAAAACAAAGCTGAGAGATTGTATTTTTCTATAATGTGAATTTGTTGATTTTTTAAAAGTTAAGCAACATTTGGACAGTCACCTATTTTGGGTGAGTTTTCATGAGAAATGGGGACTATGACCAATCAGAAGTTTCTATCTGGGAGTTTGAGTCTTGAAATTGTAAGCCATAATCTCAGAAATGGTAAAGATAAATTCTCCAGTGGTGGCCATTATGATGGTAATTCAAGGACAGCATGATGGGTTTAATGGTATCAGTGCAGGAGCAATGTTTTAACCAAATTATTTCTGTGACAAGGCATTTTAAGCATGACCTCTGCTGTGAGTAGTATTCTTTGGTCTTGACTTAATTTCTGAACTTAACTTGTGTGGACCCTCAGAAAGAGCATACCTACTAAGAAGGGCTCCTTGTGGCAAACTGGGCCCAAATTTGTATAAAAACAGTGCTTAGCAGCTATTCTGACAGAGAGCGCTATCATGCAGGCCAGAGTTAAGGGAGAAGCCTGCTCTCAACTGCCTGCATGCACTGTATCCCAGCCATCTAAGCCAGCCCTTATAGAGGAGTTCCTGGAATCTTACTTCAACCAAAAAGACTGAGATTTTCCCCATCCAATTGAAGCTGCACAACCCCATCAGCAACTTCACTGACCAATCAAAATGGCCAAATTCTGACCGATCAGAACAGTGACTTTGGGACCAATTGAACTGCAAGGATTTGGAGTCTTCATTTGCATGAGGATGGACCAATAAGGGATGGGGTTGGGTTCATCTCTATATATGTCAGATCCCTTCTCATCCAGAGAGCACATTCCCCTTTCCACTGAACACTGTGTTGCCTTGCTGAATCACCTAAGATATCTAGCTGGTACAGGGTCACACTTGGGTGAACCAGAGCGGGTGGAGCAGAACTGAGCAGGTGGAACAGAATAGAGCTGTCTAGCTAGAGAGGTGCCTCACAGGAGTGCTATTCCACAGTTATGGTATTTCATAATTGAGCTATAGCACTATTGAGCTATTTCACAGTGTTGCTGTATCTCAATTGAGCTATTTGCACTGAATAAAGTTTCCTTCTTCACTGTACACCAAATTGGGGCTTTCAATTGGCATTGAATTGGCATCAATGAACATTGGTTGACATTCTTCAAGTGTTTTTTTTTTCCAATTTTGCTAAAATATCCAATATTCTTTCAATAAAAGGATTTTCTCCTTCAGTTACAAAAGATCAGACTTTTTAGCTTGCAACCAAGAAGCCTGACTAACAAACATGGTTAATCACAACATAACCCAATTTTTTGTATAAATACATAACCAGAGTACACCCAAGATATTATGTTCATACACATTGTTCTCCAAATATTGTTAATATGATCTTCAACAGGGCATATTGCATCAGCAGAACCATTGCTAAACTCAGATAAAGTTTTTTTTTAAGATCTTAATGATATTTATTTTACAATGTTCTTAGATGAAAAGACCTCATTTGTTTGTATAAACTAGTGATCAAGAACAAGATTCAAAGTAGAAGCTATCCTTTGGCAAGTCATATATATTCAAAAACAATTTTTTAAAAACTTCATTTATTTAAATATTTAAGAAATTGTTCAAATTAGTAGTGATTTCTAAAACGCTGAGTACTCATCCTTTCAAAAGCAAAAAATATTATTTCATTATTATTACTAGTGGCCCGGTGCATGAAATTTGTGCACATTGAAAGGGAATTAATTAGAGGAAATATTTTAATATTGCTATTTGCCCCTTCTCTATAATAAAAGTGTGAGAGATAAAAGGAAATGAGTACAATGTATATGAAAATAATACATAATTTTATTAATAAATAAACAGTAATAAAATGATATAACAACAACAAACTCATGATATAAAAACAACACTGATGCAAATAATGACTGATAAAATGATTAAACTTATTCTAATATCTCCTTGTATACTACC
>NW_005354109.1:532694-537637 GCF_000412655.1 Myotis brandtii
GACCCTTTCACAGGGGTCGCCTAAGACCATCGGAAAATACATATATAATTACATATTGTTTTTGTGATTAATCACTATGCTTTAATTATGTTCAATTTGTAACAATGAAAATACATCCTGCATATCAGATATTTACATTATGATTCATAACAGTAGCAAAATTACAGTTATGAAGTAGCAACGAAAATAATTTTATGGTTGGGGGTCACCACAACATGAGGAACTGTATTAAAGGGTCGCGGCATTAGGAAGGTTGAGAACCACTGTGCTAAATGGTCAAGCTACAGGGTGATAATTTCCTTAGGCAAACACTTCAGCCCTCTAATATGGTGTTTCCTAGGGCTGGAATATCAACAGGAAGTCCTGGGGGGGGAGAGCTCTGCTTAAACACTCCTTCCCAGGAAGGGTTTGGTAAACTCACAAATTTGCCCAGCCCTGTACAAAACCCTGCTTCACATGTCCTCCCTGTTGCAGGACTCAGACAGGCAGCTACTGATCCTTGACCCTGCTCCTTTTCTCTGGGTTCTTGAGCAAAGAAGAACTACAGATATGACTCTGTGAGAAAACCAGACAGGCAAAATTTTGCACTTACAAAGCAGTTGAATTATTTATTGGCATTAAAAAAGCATTCCTTTAAACACTAAACTCTCACCCCATTTTATGAAAACTTAAAACCAAATTCTCCATGGTCGTACACAAGTTAATCACCAGGAGCAAGAATTCGAGTTAAATGAACTGTCCTGCTATGAGATAATAAGGGGAAAGCGGGGGTGGGCGCAAAGTTCTTGCTTTCACACTACAATATTAAAAGTACAAGAATCTAACAATTCCTAGCGCAGCACAAAACCGCTTCCCACTGTTTCATGGCAGCCATTTATCAACAGTCCAAGGGCTAAGAAAATTTTCAGAAAACAGGGGTGTACCCTTTGGTTGTAAGCATGGCCAGCAGCTAAGGAGCCAAGTTCTTAAGGAACGACGATTGGTTGACACATTCTTGGGAAAGCGCATTCACAGAATCTCCAGCATCCGGTCTCAGCTTCCCCATCTATAAAATGCAGCACTGGTGACAGGGTGGGGAGGAAAGACAGCTAGGCTTCCAGATCGAAGTCATCGCGCTCCTCATTGTACTCCAGGACGTGTCGTTTGATCTTGGACGAGTCAACCCAGGTGACGAAGTCCTCCATGCTGCGTGTGACAAGAAAGGCGGGGTCGGTGACCACGTCGGGGCCCATGCGCACGTGGCCCTGCTCCAGGAAGGCCACGGCGGCCTGGAGGTGCTGTGCCATGCGCAGTTTAAGGAGCACGGTGGGCAGGCGGCGGCGGCAGAAGGACGAGGCCGTGATGAAGTCGCAGCAGAGTTCAGAGCTGTGCGTGGGCACCAGGCCCCGAGGGCATACAGCTTGTCCAGCAGCGCAGCCGAGGCGCGGACGCAAAACGGGTCACACTCAGGCAGGTCGCCCAGGCGTCGCACCAGCTCCCGCACAGATCAGCTCAACTGATTGTAGCGCGTGTAGTCCTCGTGCCGCTGCAACACGCGCAGTTTGTGCAGGTTGTGATCAGTGACCTCCCAGTTCAGGAAGTCCACCTGTTTCAACAGCTTCTGCTCATGGAACTTAAGCTTCCTCACCATGATGGCGGATGCCAGCTCCCTAGGACCCCAGGCTGAGAGTGAGTTCCGGCTTTCCTCAATGTCATCTTCTGAACGTAATTTGGACTCACTATCGAATATCAATAATATGTGAGCGTAAGGCAGTCCGTGTTTCTGAAATTCAATGACATGAATTTTAGTTATTACTTTGCCAAATAAATGGAATTTACATATATCATTTAAAAGAGCGTTCAGCTTAATATTAAAAACTCTGGCTACCAAGTCAGGTCTGTTTTCAACTTTTTGCCAGCGTTGTATATTGTTTGTAATATCTGCCCATTTGGGGTTGCATGTCATGGTTATAAATAAATCGGGCTTGCCATACTTCATTACAATTGCCATAGCATCCTGATATCGCTGCTGTATATTTCTGGGACTACCCTCAAAAGATGATGGAAGTATTATCATTTTACCAATCGGCACATTGTCATTTTCAGATCTAAATTTGAGATAATCCATGAAACCACTATATTTTTCAACTCTCAACTTAGATTGGTTTGCTTTGATGAAATTTATCCAATTGGCCTCCATTTTTGAATATGAATCCACAATAAACTGTTGAGTTAATTTTCCTGCATTTAAAATAGGATTGAACGTGTCCCGCACAGAGAGATGAAATCTATATCATTTGGACAGACTTTCCCTTTACTACAACATCGAGTAAATTTCCCATCGGATGGTTTTTCATCAGAGAAATTTAGAGATAGGCAAAATTCACATCAAACACTCATTCCACCATAATTATGTTCGAGGATTGCATCCTCATGTATTCCATTTTCGCTGAGAAGGCAGTTCCTACCGGTATTGGTAGTACTTGTTGATGACTGTTCTCTAGACATATTCTGTTGTCGCCACCGCCTACTTTCAACTTCAAAGGCACGTTGGTCTTTAGACATTTTTTGTCAATGACGCTGCTGTTTTTCAGCTTCAGAGCGATGTTTTTCCAGTAGCTGCTCTTCAGATACATTCTGTTGCAGGCGCCGCCTTCTTTCAAGATCAGACGCATGTTTCTCTGCAGACATTTTCTGTTGATAACACCGGCATCTTTTGGCTGCAGAGCTACGTTGTATCAACAGTTGTTCTTTAGACATAGTCCCACTTCTCTACTGTCACGGTCTGAGATGCAGGTGAATGAGAGTCCTGGCTGTCAGGGCACTGAGAGCTGTGTGACCAACAGCTGATTCTTGATTCTGTGGGGGTGGGACTTCCTCCTCCCTGCTGTCAGTTTCCACAGCTGCCATGAGGAAGCTGGGGTGACAGAGAAGCCACGCCCTCCAAGCCACCAGCTTTCTTGCTCTGCTGGACCCCACAGCAGCATCTGGAGCTGCCTGCCTCCCGCATCCCCAATCTGGGGCCTGGACCCTGCCCGGAATGTCAGGCACTGCCAGCCCCACCTCACTGGATCATGGATCCGAGGCCCAGATCCCGGGGCAGCATCTGGTGCTGCCCGCTCCACCTGCAGTATGCAAATTTAACGGCCATCTTTGTTGCGTTAATTTGCATACTCTTCTGATTGGCTGATGGGCATAGCGAAGGTACGGTCAATTAGCATCCTTGTCTTTTATTAGTAGATTGGTTTGCAAGTTTTTACTTAAAATCATGAATGTCTAGGTGAGTAAATTTTCACAAAATGATTCAATCTGTGTAATCAGCATTAAAAAAAATAATATTACACCATATAGCACCTTCATGTAATCCTTATTTACCTCCATTTGTGTAGTTTTATTTCTGTGGTCACTTATTGAATTTGTATTGTTTTCTTTCCTGTTTAGTTTTAATATGTGTGAGAAAAGTGACATTTTGCTTCATCAATGTTTTTTTCAGATTGTCAGATAGGAAATCTATATATATAAAACCCTAATATGCAAATAGACCGAACAGCAGAACAACTGAACAATCAAACAACTAAACAACTGGTTGTTATGACATGCGCTGACCACCAGGGGGGCACGTGGAACATGTCAGGGGTCGGCAGCAGGAGGCAGAGCGTGTAACATGGCGGGCATCAGCTACAGTGGGATTGTGGAGCAGGTGAGCAGGGGTGCCAGACCAAGGCGTGGCGCCAGTTGCTGTCATAGGGGCCAGCCTCTGGTGATTACTGAAATTTTTTTGCTTCCGCGCACTGCAGTCCTGCCCAGCGCTCGCACCTGCTGCCAGCACCTGGCTCCAGCCTCGATCACTCGGTGCCATCAGCTGGTGCGAACGGCAGCTGCGGGCCCCAATTGCCCCTAAGGGCTTCTCCACCTGCTCCTGAGGGGCAATCAGGGCAGCAGTTGCCACTCGCACCCGCTGACGGTGCTGACCCCGCTTGCACCCTCTGCTGGTGCCAGCCCCAATCGCTCTGCACTATCAGTGGGTGCAAGCGGGGCTGGTGCTGTCAGTTCATGGGAGTGGTGGCAGCGGGAATGAGGCTGCCAGCAGACAGGGGACCTGGGGGCCACAGTGGAAGGGGCCGAGCCTGGGCATGGATGATGGACCGAGACATGCCCCTGTGCCCACCGCAGCCTCTCAGCCCACAGTTCCTTTCAAAGTGCACAAATTTGTGCACTGGGCCCCTAGTGTTTAATAAAAGATTAACAACTAAGTAAAATAATAGATAAATTAATAAATGGATGGAAATTTTACGAACATTATAAAATCTATTACTGTTCAAAGAATATTGATTCCCAATTTTTACCTGAGTACCTAATATCTACTTGCTATTTCAGTGTTTTATATATTGGTAACCCTATTTCTCTAGTCATTTTATAATATCAGTTGTTATTTGTAGACAGGTTTACATGGTGAATGAACTTATTCTCTCTTGGCCTATTGAGATAATTTTCTTTTTCTCCAGCCATGCACAGTAGGTATATTTCAAGTAGAGTTTTTAACCTTCCCCCAGAAAGTCAACATTTTCTTCAACTTTTAAGAAATAGCTATTTTCTCCAAAGATTTTTTAAATACCTAAACTTTAAGTTGAGGAAAATAGAATGTAAGTTAGAAAACATGCTTTATAGGAAACTCTCATTGTAATTAATAACTAAATAACAAAATCTGTTATCACTATTGTGATGTTATTTTATATTATCTGATTTTATCTCTTCTGATTTTTTCCAACACAAATATATTTCATATTGGTAATAGCAATGAGGAAAATATGTAAGTTAGAAAACATGCTTTATAGGAAACTCTCATTGTAATTAATAACTAAATAACAAAATCTGTTATCACTATTGTTGTGTTATTTTATATTATCTGATTTTATCTCTTCTGATTTTTTCCAACACAAATATATTTCATATTGGTAATAGCA
>NW_005354109.1:539117-562129 GCF_000412655.1 Myotis brandtii
GTCATAATTTTACATTGTACACAAAAAATCAATTGATTTCCCTGAAAAAAATTATTATAACATATCACCCTAAATAATTTAGAATTATATTATGCAATTGTTTATCTATTCTCTTTGGTAACTGAAACAGGCAATTGAAACTGAAATAATATTATGTAGTGGGTAAGTTACACTTGTGTGAATAACTGTGTCTAACAGTTGTTTCATACTTTGTTATTTGCCTAATAAGCCCATTTCTTAGAGATTTGAATAGAATTTGTTCAATATTTCTGCAGAAATTTTCCAAGACAAATACAGGGTGGGGCAAAAGTAGGTTTACAGTTGTGAGTACATGAAACAAAGAGTTTATTCTTGTATAATTATTTATTAATTATTGTATTATTTTTCATTTGAACAACTATAAACCTACTTTACCCCACCCTGTATATTATGTGCATAGCAGACATTTCAGTATTTGGAGAGCTGCTTTGTACCTGAATCCTCTTTCTACATTTGGAGGATTCTCCACTTTATGAATCTTGACTGGAAGTAAATTCTTACCCCAATTTTATGGATGTTGAATGTATTCAACTTACACATTTCTTCTGATAGCTTGGATTCAGGACTATGATCTATATTTGGCCAAGTTTATGAAGCTCCTTAGTGTATGAGTTTTGAACTAATAACACAAGGACATGAGCCTAGGGGAGAATTCTTTATAACGCAGGCAGCTGATCTAAGTTACTAAGGACCACAGTGTTCAATGTTTCCCTCATAAAAACATGAATTGTAGACTGGTGTTATTAACCAGTAAAAGTTGTAATTTTGTTAGGAAAGAATTTAGAGTGTGGGTGTTGCTTCTCTTCTTTCCTACATATTTTAGGAGTGTAGGCCACCCCTTTCCTGGTATTCTGTAAGCAAATTGATATCAATAAATTTATTTTTGTTTAAAATGCCAATATCAGACTATGATAGTTCTACATAGGGAAACTAACTATTAAATTAGTACCTAAATTGGCAACAGAACTCCAGGAAAATGAGAGCATATGGAAATAATTATTTGGCTGGACTATAGTAAAATATGATAGAAGTAACTGTTTTTAGGCATAGCTCTTAAATAACTGACTTGGTATCTTTATTTGATTTCCTCTGGAACTTTTGCTTTTAGGATATTTCCTCTAGGAACCAGCCTTCCATGCTCGGACAAACTGAAGACCCATATGATGGTCATAATTAGATGCTGCATTTGAGAGCCCTATGTATCAACTATTAGCCATGGGATGAATGTTCAGCCACAGTAAAGCCTTCACATAACTGCAGCCCCACCTGACATATTGCTACCACATGCAGTTGATCCCTTCAAACAACTGAACCATGACAGATAGTTATACATTTTTCTTTTAAGGTACTAAGTTTTAGAGTGACATCAGAGGAATGATGACATCAGAGAGGCCCTTGGCCCTTCCTCCTGAAACTTCAATAAGTTAACCAACTATAATTCAACAAAGAATTCCCTGCTCAATTCAGAGGCACACCTGAGAGACTCACACATTGGAACATCTAAAGGTAGGCAATTAGGAATAAACAGGGAGACAAGAACGGAGGAAAGAGTAGATGGGCCTGCAGATGCAGCCCTGCAGCCAGGAGCGCTTGGTTTGGTCTGAAGAGGGGAGGAAGCCCGCAGTAATAGGCAGTTCCTTCATCCAGAAAGAACAGAAAACTGTGGGGGGGCAGACCATCAAGGCCAGCTAAGTGAACAGTGTCTGAGACAGCACATGTCTGGCAGAGCATGGGGTTCTGCCATGTGGCTCTCCAATGCTGGGATGAGTGGCAGTGTTTTAGACAAAGATACAGAACCACCGAGCCCTGCTGCTTCTTGGTCTCCCATTGCCCTTGGAGTCAGGTCAAGGAACATGGTATCTGTAAACCAAGAGCTATTGTAGTAGATCCACTGACCCCCAGGTGGGGTGCTTGCAGCAGGACCCCCAAGGAGGGCAGGAGTCACCATTACTTTGAGAGCAAACAAACCTCACCCTCAAGCAGCACAGCTATACTGTCTTATGGAAGCCTTGGAGGTTAAGACTGAGAGATCACAGAGCTAAAAAATCTTGCGATTCAGTGACATCTACTAGAAAATAGTAGAAAGACCACCATAGGAAGCTTCTATTTAGAAGGTCATTAATATAAACAAGTATACATGCCTAGGCAAAAGACAACAGCAAATACCATGAATAACCATGAAATGAAGATGATCAGAAAGAAAATAAAAAAGCAATAGAAAGCAAACACATGGAAATATGTGATATAATTGACAGAGATTTTTAAGATTGCAGTCCTGAAAACACTCACTGAAATGTGAGAAAATACAGACAGGCAATTCAATGCACTCAGAAGACAAATTAATGGACAAAATGACTACTTTACCAAAGAAACTGAACTTTAAAAAAACAACCAATCAGAAATCCTGAAAATGAAGCATGCAATTAAGGAGATTAAGAGTGAACTCAGGGAGAAACCAAGATGGCAGCATAGCTAAATACCTGAAATTGCTGCCTCGCACAACCACTTCAAAAATACAACTAAAAGACAAAACTGACATCATCCAGAACCACAGGAAAGCTGGCTGAGTGGAAATTCTACAACTAGAAGGAAAGAGAAAAGCACACTGAGACTCAGAGGAGGTGCGGAAGTAAAGTGCAGAGGTACGGAGGCGCACATGGAAAGGGCTGGCAACTGAGGACACGTTTGTCTTTTTCAATCGGGAGGGATTCTCAAACTCCCGACTGTTCTGAACTCCAGTTCCGGGTGAGTCTCTGGGGACCCAGACTCATACGGGCAGAAACTGGACTGTCTGGCATCAGACGGAACTCGCGGGCAACTTTCTCTCAGAGGTGCTTGCAGCAATTACCGGGACACTGAGGAGCGGGGCCTCTTAGGGGAGGACTGAGGATCAGCCATAGCTGTTTGCTCCACCCTGTTGATTCCCTGAGACCCCACCCCACCCAAGCTGTGCGCAGAGGCTCTTGCATATGAAAGACCTGGCCCTTTGCAATCTGAAAATTACCTAAAAAACCGCAGCTGGGTCAGAGACCCAGAACATCCAAAAGAAGGCCCAAGGCCCCACAGCAGCTTGCATTGCTTCACAGCTGGGCCTCATCTGGGCACCTCCAAACCCCAAACAAAGAAGAGGAATCTGCAGATCTCTCCATAGCTCCTGCTGGGTAGCCTCAGGCAGAGGCTAAATTAGCACCTCCTTAGAGATCCAAGAGCCAGTGTACCCAGTGGTCAGAGTGGGACCATCCAGATTACAACTCCTCAGATCCATAAGGGACACACTCAGGGGGCAGACTCAGTGAGCACCAAAGCCCCACTGAAGCAAGTCTTGCCCCAGAAGGGTGTCTTCAGCACAGAAGTTCTCCCACTGCAGACACAGCTGATTCTCACAGCCAATTGGCCTGGAGGTCAATTCCTCCCAGTGACACCTAAAACAATCAAGGCATAACTACAACAAGACTGTGCACAAAGCCCACAAGGGGGTGCACCAAGAGTGTCCACCTCAGGTAACTGGGGAGGCTGAGCCACTGGGCCCTATAGGACACCTAGCACACAAAACCACTCTACCAACACAGGGAAGCAGACAAAATGCGAAGACAAAGAAACAGGTCACAAATGACAGAAATGGAGGACAGCAAACGACTGGATATAGAGTTCAAAACCACGGTTCTAAGATTTTTCAAGAATTTTATGGAAACCGCCGATAAATGTATTGAGATCCTTAAGAAATCTAGTGAGACCCTCGATGTTGTGATAAAGGACCAACTAGAAATTAAGCATACACGGACTGAAATAAAGAATATTATACAGACTCCCAACAGCAGACCAGATGATCGCAAGAATCAGGTCAAAGATTTGAAATACGAAGAAGCAAAAAACACCCAACCGGAAAAACAAAAAGAAAAAAGAATCCAAAAATATGAAGATAGTGTAAGGAACCTCTGGGACAACTTCAAGTGTACCAACATCAGAATTATAGGGGTACCAGAAGAAGAGAGAGGGCAAGATATTGAAAACCTATTTGAAAAAATAATGACAGAAAACTTCCCCTACCTGGTGAAAGAAATAGACTTCCAAGTCCAGGAAGCGCAGAGAACCCCAAACAAAAGGAATCCAAAGAGGACCACACCAAGACACATCATAATTAAAATGCCAAGAGCAAAAGACAAAGAGAGAATCTTAAAAGCAGCAAGAGAAAAAAAGTCAGTTACCTATAAGGGAGTACCCATACGACTGTCAGCTGATTTCTCAACAGAAACCATGCAGGCCAGAAGAGAGTGGCAAGAAATATTCAAAGTGATGAATAGCAAGAACCTACAACCAAGATTACTTTATCCAGCAAAGCTATCATTCAGAATTGAAGGTCAGATAAAGAGCTTCACAGATAAGAAAAAGCTAAAGGAGTTCATCACCACCAAACCAGCATTATATGAAATGCTGAAAGGTATTCTTTAAGAAGAGGAAGAAGAAAAAGGAACTCTTACCATTTGCCACACCATGGATGGAACTAGAGAGCATTATGCTAAGTGAAATAAGCCAGTCAGAGAAGGATAAATACCACATGATCTCACTCATTTGTGGAATATAATGAACATCATAAACTGATGAACAAGGACTGATCCAGAGATGGAGAGGCATTGATTGGACTGTCGGGCCTTGGAGGGAAGGTAGGGGAGGGCAGGGTTAAGGGGGAAAGATCAACCAAAGGACTTACATGCAAGCATATAGGTCTAACCAATGGACACGGACAACCAGATGAAGGAAAAAAATTAGTGATATTCAACATAGGAATCTAGAAATGACACAGAGAGAGGAAGAGAGAGACCTTAGCATAAAGGAAAACAAAAGAGCTCTATGAGAACTACCTGACTCCATCAGAAAAAGCTACTTAGAATACTAGGCATTCCAGAGGAGAAGAAAGGGAGAAAGGAACAAAAGTCCATTCAAACAAATAGTAGGTGAGAACTTCCCAAATCTATGAAAAGAAGATCCTCAAATCCAAGAAGCAAAGAGAACACTTAGTTACCTCAGTCCAAAGACATATATTGTATTAAAACTGTCAAAAATTAATGACAAAGAAAAAATTCTCAAAACAGCCAGGGAAAAGAAGGAAGTGACCTACAAGGAAAACCCATAAGAATTTCATCCAACTTCTCAGCAGAAACTCTACAAGCCAAAAGAGGGTGAAAGCAAATATTCAAACATCTGTAAGAGAGAAATTACCAGCTACAAATAATACATCCAGCAAAATTAGCCTTTAAATATGAAGGAGAAATAAAGATGTTCCTAAAATACAGAAGCTGGGGAATTTTATTACCAGAAAACCTCCATTGCAGAAAATACTCAAGGGAGTTATTCTACCTGAAACAAAGAACATAAGGCCACAACACTATGAGTAAGTTCACCAAAAAGCTTACAGCACAAACAGGGATAATTTGTGACAACACCAAACAATGCAATCAAAAAGTGGGCAGAGGGGCTGAAAATACACCTCTCCCAGAAAGACATAGCAACAGCCAATAGATATATGAAAAGATGTTCAATCTCACTAGCAATTAGGGAAATGCAAATCAAAACTACAATGAGATACCACCTCACATCTGTTAGAATGGCTATTATCAACAAAACAAGCAATAACAAGTGCTGCAGAGGTAGTAGAACAAAGGAAACCCTCATTCACTGCTAGTGGGAATGTAGACTGGTACAACCGCCTTGGAAAGCAGTCTGGCGATTCTTTAAAAAATTAAGAATACAGTTATCATACAACCCAGCAATCCTTATTTGGGGCAAACCATTCATTTGCAAAGATACATGCACCCCTATATTCATTGCAGCATTATTTATGGTGGCCAAGACATGAAAATGATCAAAGTGATCTATAATAGAGGACTGGATAAGGAAGATGTGGTGCATATACACAATGGAATACTACTCAGCCATAAGAAAGGATGAAATACTGCCATTTGCAACAACATGGACCTTGAGAATATTATGTTAAGTGAAATAAGTCAGTCAGAAAAAGCTAAGAACCATATGACTTCCCACTCATATGTGGAATATAAAACTGAAACTCATGAACACAAACAACAGTGTGGTGTTTGCCAGAGGAAAAGGGGTGGGAGGTGAAGGGTGTCCTAATATATGGTGACAGGAGAAGATTTGACTTCAGGTGGTGGGCACACTGTACAATATACAGATCTTATACTATAGAAATCCACTCCTGAAACCTATATGATCATATCAACCAATGTCACCCTAATAAATTTAATTAAAAATAAACAAATATGTACAAGTAAGCCCTGAGAGAAAATGTGTAAATGTCTGACAAAGCATATAATTTTTAAAATAGGCAAACTCTTCAATAAATTTATAAATGCAATTTAAAAAGGTATTACATTTTGAGATGTATTGTTATATAGCAATATTTACTTGAAAGAAATGTTGTATTAATCAGGGTGCAGTAGGAGATGGAAATCACAACAGCAAGTCGAACAGGGAAAAAATATAATGTAAAGATCTGTTAACTACTGAAAAGTGTTTAATTGCCAAAAATTAACCATAAACTCAAAGAACTACAGAAAGCTTGTCCCTATGCTAGGACTGAGGAAGGGTGAATAAAATAACACTATATTTCCACTAACAAGATGCAGCCAGACTTTGTGCAAGTAAAAAAGCTCTCACTCTCTCTTCCCAAAATGAGGAGACACCCAGTCCCAACAGTCCTTGTATCTATTGTTGGTTATATGAATTAATTCTCAGATTCATTCACAGTCCCATTGGATTTACCTTAAATATTTATGTATGTATGTATATGTATATACATATATACATATTATCTTTCCTTATATATGTATGCTTGTTTATATATATACATATTATCTTTATGTATCATATATATGTATGTATATGTATGTACATATATACATATTATCTTTCCTTATATATATAAAATATCCTTATATATATAAAATATTTTTCATTATATTCCTTGTCAGTCTATACAATTTTGTTGGAGATTAACTTTACTAATTTTTAAGGTACACATATTATATATTATTATTTATGTAATTGGTCATGAAGAAATATTCATAATTTCCTTCTTCTGATATTATTTTATATTTTAAATTTTCTTTGTAAGCTCAGGTGGTTGTGGTACTTTACATAGTAGGGTAAATCAAATCATCATTTTTGAAGGGTCTGAGTCCTTACCTTAATGGTTTGACTTTTGTCATTGTCATTTTCCAGAGGTCATGGAAGTTCTCAAAGCAACCTTAGTGAATTTCCTGAGTTCCAGATATGATCCTCTGCCCTATTGTGTAGCAGCAAATCAATTTCTCCTTAATAGTTAGCATCAATTGAATCACTTCTCTCAGTGACCCCAAAATAACATTCTTCTCTTCAAAGTGAATAGAGGCATTATTGTGTTCGCTAGTGGAAACATTTTCTCCTTGGGAACTAAGACTCTAGACCACAAGTCCTAAAGGTTTTCAGGATGCAAAGCAAACATCCTATGATTGGATTAACAGGTAAAATAGTGAAAGAAGGCCCTGCCTACCCTTGATTCTTGGACCCATGTATTCTGACTAGAGGGGAAACACAACCATCTATCTATAATAATAAAAGTGTAATATGCTAATTAGACCAGATGAACTTCCAGACGAAGCTGGTCCCAGGTGTCTGCCGGCTGCCAGAGGGAAGCCCAGTTCCCAGGTGCCAGAGGGAAGCTGGTGCCGGCAGCCAGGGGAAGGAATTCCTACTCTTGCACGAATTTTGTGCATCCGGCCTCTAGTATAATATAATTTCCAATTCAAAGTACATACTATATCTTGTGAGAGCACATCATTTCAGTGTGGTCTCACAACCGCCACCATAAATGACTCTTCAGTATGACATCCCATCTTTGTGTTAGGCCAACTACTTCTGGGTAAGAGAGTAAGTAGTAAGACCAATGAACTCCACAACACCATTGCAGCTCATGCTGAGAAAGTAGTTTCTTGATCAGAATCAATGCTGTGTAAAATCACATGAGAGTGATTGAAGTGCTCTGTGTGTCTACAGATGATGGTGCTAGAAAAGAAGCATCATGGGCCTTGAAGACAAATTCATATTCTGAATATATTTCTATTTCAGTGAAGTTGTATCTCTAACTGCTTCCTCATGTCAAAGGTTCAATGCAATCAATCTGCTTCCAAATGGCAGGCTCCCCATGAGGAATGGTGCCATATAGAAAACTCAGGGTTGCCCTATGCTATTGGCAGATTGGGCACTCAGCAGTAGCATTATCAGCGTCAATCTTCGTAAAAGGAGATCCATATTGTTGTAATTCATATATCATGCCCATAGTATATTTAATCAGTTCCTATTTATGTACAGTGGGGCCTTGACTTACAAGTGTCCCGACTAAAGAGTTTTTCGAGATACGAGCTGTCTCTCGGCTGAATTTTTGCTTTGAGCTGCGAGCTAAAATTCCGGTTACGAGCCAGCTTCAGATACCCCACCGCTAGTTGGCACAGCGAACGTCACAGTGAACGCCACAACATCAGCCCAGCATCACGTGTCTCACTCGTTCACTTTTGATTTGACATACGAGTAATTTGAGTTACGAGCTCTGTCACGGAACGAATTAAACTCGTAAGTCAAGGCCCCACTGTATATGTTTGTTGTATTCTACTCTTCCGCTACTACAAACAGCACTGCTATAGATTTTGTTGTTTTATGTCTTTTTATATATTTTGTCAGTATGTATTTAAGATAAATTCCTAGAAGAATTGCTGGATAAAAGAGGAAACGAATATGTAATTTTTCCAAATTTTCCAATTTCTCTCCATAGTTTTTGAGTGATTTTTATAGTATATGAGAGCCTATTTCCTAAGTCTTGCTAACATAACATTTTCAAACTTCAGTGTTTGCCATTCTGATCAATGAAAAATGACATTTTAATGCAGTTTATTTTGCAGTTTTTGTAAGAGTAAACATTTTTCCTTATTGTCAAGACTTTTTCATTTCATTTTAGAAGAATATTTTCTCTGAGTATAGTGTTTAACTCCCTTTAATAACTTGAAGGTATTATTCCATTGTCATATGGCTTCAAATTTGTTTTTCTGTTTTAGGAATCAGGCCTCAATCCTCCTAGGACTTCTTTATAAGAAGTTCTTCCTTTTTCCCTAGATGCTTTTGTTATATCTCTTTGTCATTCCTTTACTTGTTTCTAGCACATTTATCTTGTTATGTTTAGATATATTTCCTTCATTTGCTTCTTAATCTGAGGTTTTATATCATCATCAGTTTTCAAAATTGTCAGCTATTGTATCTTTAAATCTTTAATATTTTTCTCTTTTCCTCCTTGTAAATCCAAATATTTGCATAGACTTTTTTTTAAGTCTCTTGTCTCATATGCTCTGTCTTGTGTTTTCCATCCTTTTGAATTTTCAAACTTCAATTGTGGCAATTTTCTTCTGACTTTTCATCCAGTTCAATATTCTTTCTTCATCTCCATCAAATATAGTATTTTAAAATTTAATTTTAAATTACAGTTTACATTTAATATGATTTTGTATTAGTTTCAGGTGTATTGCACAGTGGTTAGACAGTCTATAAAATATATTATTAAACTCATCTTTGACTTTTTTATTTCAGTTCTAAATTTTTCAGTTGTAGAAATTCCATTTGGTTTATTATAATACTTTTTATTTCTGTGTCAATTCTATCTTTTATTTCCTTGCACATATTAACCATAAGCTTTTTTATTTATTTGTTTGTTTAGGTCAGTTGTTGACACCTCTACTTTCTGAATTCCCTGTAGATGTTTCTATTTTACGTTGTTTCTCTCAGACTGTGATCACTGTATTAGTGTGCTAGGTCTGCCATGACAAAGTATCACAGACTGGGTGGCTTAAAGTACAGAAATTTATCATTTCATAGTCTTGGAGGCTAGAAGTCCAAGATCAAGATGTTGGCAGGTTTGGTTTCTTTTAAAGCATTTCTCCTTGTTTTGTCAATGGCCATCTTTTACTGGTGTTTTCACATGGTCTTCCCTCTGTATATGTCTCTGTCCTAATCTCCTCTTCTTATAAGAACATTACTCATATTGGATTAGGGCCAATCCATATGACCTCATTTTACCTTAATTACCTCTTTACAAATCCTATCTCCAAACACAGTAACATACTGAAGTACTGATATTAAGACTTCAACATATAAATTTGTGGAGGACATTGTTCAGTCCATAGCAATCACTTTGTCTTATTTTTCATATCTTTGGGTTTTTTGGATTGAGTGATCAATGATGTTTATAATAACTGTAGGACTTATTGGAAACCTAAGATTATATTGCCTTTCTCTAGAGAGGATTTACAGTTGCTTCTGGCATGGGGCCCGTGCATTAGCAATTCTAGATCTCTTTAATCCAATATGTGCTGGAGCTGATTCAAAGCTGTAATTCAGAGCCACTGAGGGCTGGTCTATTTGAATTTCATCCTTATTCCTAATTTGCATTCCTTTTGGATTCCAGCTGAAACTTGCTACTTTACCAGATTCTATTTTTGTGGGGCCCTATATCACAAATTCTGCCCCTCTAAGTCCTTGAATATGTTGAAAATTTTGCTTTGTTTTTCAAATCCTCAGCCACTTCGACAGGAATATGCTAATTCTTCTTGAGGAAAAGTGGCTACAAATGCTGGGCCTGCTACAGCAAGTTTCCATCTTCTCTGAGAACTTGACCCAGAAATTCTCACTGCTCTATTATTTCTGTTGTCTGAAAGACAACAGTATAGATATGCCTAAATTCATATTTGAACTTCCTGATTGTGTTTTCAATGGACGTGATGATCAAAATTACCTACACTGCCATTACCAGAAACAAATCTCCACAACATTCCTGTTTCTTAACAGCCTCAAACTCGCCATGCCAACAATGATATCTGAGTAAAAAAAATTTTTTCTCAGTTTTAATTTTTCATTGATTTGTAATTCAATGAAATGATTACTTGAGAGCTAGAAGATTAATTCAAGATACTTTTACTATATTACCCCTTTTTGTAACATCCCTGGAAATGTCTGCAATTTAAATATTTTCTTCAAAGATAGATTTTGGCAGATAGATTATCTTTAAGAAATAAGCAAAAATTTTAAACGCATATATTTTAAATGCTTGATAAGTTAGAAAAATAAGTGACAAGTATATGCTATCTGCAGAATAAACAAAGTAGACAAAAGAATTTTCAATTCTGCATGCTCAAAGTCAGTGTTTCTGAGAATAGTCTTTTGGTAGCTTGAAATTTAATGATAAACACTATCAATTATTTTCAATAACTTAAAACAACTTTAAGGTTCTTGTCTGTAATTTTATTTTGACTTACTATTTTTTTAACAATTGGTGAGAAATCAATATTACTTGATTACTTGAATATTTTATTAACCAAATGTGATTAGGTTATTATTTGAACTGTCAAAGTATATATTTGCTTCATATCATTAAAGGAGGAAAAACATGAAAATTTTATTATGGACCTCAAATTTATTAAAGAGTGACGATTAACAAGATAAATTTTATTAATTTCCTATTTACTATTTAATTTTTTAAAAATATTAACTCAAGATGGAGAATGAACATAAAAGCCAGGCATTATTCTGAAATGCAAATAAGTAGCTTGATGAAGTTCACTATCAGCTCTTTATTTCCGTTTTAACAAGAAGAGGGCTGCATTTTAGCTGAATAGATAGTACACTGCCTCAGACACTGCAATAATTGTTCCTTCAGGCATTTGTCTGTCATATAAGGAAGTATCTAATGAATATGGAATTGCTCTGTATTGTAGGCAAAGACTGTTCCAGAAATACATTACATTATGTCACCTTAAAATTACTTTGAGCACTTTGTGAATTCAAAACTAGGTTTTTTTAATCAAAAGATGTACCTAATAAAAAGAAAATTATTATTCTGAAATATATCTATTCATCTGAAAATAAAACTTTCAACATAGATTATGACTTAAATAGAAATAAAACAATTACTTGTAAACTTAGGTTAAATAGAATGTAATATTTTAACATAGTGGTATTATTAATGGAATTGCAGTGTTTTTTAGCAAAATAAACCAGTTAATGGTAGGAAGGGGTAGTGACTAAAAAATTCAATATGCTTCTTATGTGATCTTTGAACATAGGATACTATTTTTCCACTTAGTTCTAAACCAGTATAGTGAAAAATATGCCTTTTATTCCTTTATTATATATATTCTGTTCAATTGACTAATCCATGTTTTAGTTCATATTTACTTGAGGAAAGAATTTTCTAACAAAATTTTTGGAAAATGTTTTATGTATTTGTATGTAAAATATGGTGAGATTAGGAAATGGTTTTGTCTTTAGATTAGACTTAATAATCTACACTAATAAAAGAGAAACATGGTAATTAGTGTACGACCGCTACCCTTCCCATTGGCTAATCAGCATATCCTTATGCAAATTAACTGTCAGCCAAGATGACCCCCCTCCCCCCCTGAGTGCACAAATTTTTGTGCACTGGGCCTCTAGTGTTCAATAAAAGAGGATATATGTAGGAATGAAATGATAGGGATGTGTGTGTCATTTGTTTAAAAGACTCATACAAGCTAGAATAGTGTTAAATATGTTAGTCTGAGTGGTAGCGGAAAAGGACTGTTTGTGGTAGGAGGATTTAGGAGTGCTGGTGATGTTCTATTTGTTTTACCTTGGTGCTGGTTATACAATGTGTTCAGCTTGAGAAAATTCATTTTGCTATATACTTACAATATGTGCACTCTTCTGTATGTACAATTCCATGAAGATTTAAAAATAAATAGAATATGTAAAATAAGTACAATAAATACTGATATTTATTGAAATTTTATGATAATTACAGCTTTATTCACAATAGCCAAGATATGGAAACAACCTGTCAGTCAACAGATGAATGGATAAAAATATTATGGTACATATATATTAGAATATTATAAAATAATAAAATATTATTCAGTCTTTAAAAAAATGGAGATTCTAACTTCTGCAATGTCAACTGGGGATCAGACTTGCTGACTATTTGCTGAAGACATTTTCCCATCAAGGGGTGAGGAAACTGAAATATTTCTCTACCAACAAATGTTTGAAGGTTGCTTTTGTGGACATTAACCTCCCACATCTCTGACCTCCTCCTTTAGTAGACTTAATGTTTTTCTGCAACTAGAGAAAGCCCCTAAGCTGAGGTGTTTGAGGAAGAAAGCCATTCATTCATTTGATAAATTCTTCATTAAAACTACAAGTGACCTCCAGGGTGGACCAAGAAATTTAAGGTCAGAGCCTTATACAAATGTGACACTTTCCTGTACAGGGATTTAACAAATGTTTGAAATAAATTAATATTACAATCCATTAATAACTCTTCATTCACACTTTGTGGTTTTGATTTCTTTCATATGAAGTTGATAATAAATGAAATAGGAGTACATAATATCTTGGGTACAGGGATTCTGTATTCTCTTGTTTCTGAGTATTTTCTCCAAAGTTTGAAACAAGAATTCTCCTACTTTAAAATTTTTACAATGTGTTGAATTCATCTCAGTTTCATTTCTGTTGCTCTAGGCTGAAAATTGTATCATAAAATATTTTATTTGTGATTCCATTATTCTCTTTACAGGTCTCTTGTAAGCAATAAGGACAGTTTAACTAACAGAATTCAAAATAACTTAAAGAATACAGCCAAGAAAAATTTTTCTGACTACCAGCTAACATGCCACTCATTTGTGTGGCTTACAAAATAGAAGTAGAAAGATAATTTAAACTAAAATGAGTTTAGAATATAAAATGTGATAATCCCTATTTAAATAGCATGTGGCTAATAGGCCACTAAGGCAACATTAAGAATGCAACCACTAATAATTCACTAGCACAACATTAAGAAATACATGACTCACTATGATATAGATTGAATAGGCTAGCAGGATTGCCCTTTAAAAACATGCAGGTCCAGATAACTATCAGGTGAGCTCTTTTGAACTTTTGTGTAATAATTTCTATGATACTCTGGAGCTCACAAAAGTTACAAGCTTTCCTGTTAACCTAATGATTATGGCACAAAAAATAAAATTCAGACTAATGTTAAATAAGAATGTAAATACAAGAAAATTCTAAATAAATTTATTATTAAATTGAGTATTTATTAAAGCCATAACACATTATTAAAAGTGTTTTTTTGTGAAATACAAAGATATTTCATGATAATAAGTCCTTTGGGACTCAGTTTCCTCATCTATAAAATGAATATTGGTAGGTTTCATCTCATATGATTATTTCAAAGGTTGAATGTGTTAATAAGTTTCAATGGCTTAGATATTTTGTTATATAATTTCTCAACAAACATCAGCTATCCATACTAATATTAATAGCAATTAAATGACTAAATATATTAAAATCCATCAAAGTAGTTTTGGTTAGGATAGATTTATATTTAGAAATCTGTGTCTACCAATGAGCTTAACCTCTATAGATCTCAGCTTTTTCCAAATGCAAAGGCATAATGATATCTTTCTTCTAGCTTTAGTGAGATGATTAAATGACATAATACTTAGCACGTTGCCTAGTACATCGTACGTTTTCATGGTCATTGTCATTGTCATTTGTGATGGCTAATTTTATGTGTCAATTTGACTGGGCTATGATACTTATTTCTGAGTGTGTCCGTGAGGGTGCTTGTGGAAGAGATTAGTATTTGAATCTGCAACTGAGTAAAGAAGATGCCCTCACCAATGCATGCGGGCATCATCCAATCCACTGAGGGTCCAGAACAAAGGTAGAGGAAGGGTGCATTTGCTTTCTTTCTTTGAGCTGGTACATCCATCTTCTCCTGTCCTTGGACACTAGAGCTCCTGCTTCTGGGGCCTTAGAACTTGTACTGAGACTTACACCATCAACTTCCCTGGTTCTTAGGTCTTCAGACTTGGACTGAAGTATACCACTGTCATTCCTGGTTCTCCAGCTTGTAGTTAGTAGATTGTGAGACTTCTTGATCTGCATAATCATATGAACCAATGCCTAAAATAAGCCTCTTCTCAAGTATATCCATATATATCTTAGTGGTTCTGTTTCTCTGGAGAACCCTAATATATTATAAAAACTAAACTAATTTTAAAAATAATTATAAAATTAGTATAATTTATGCCCTAAAGGCATTTTACTAAACTCATTAGTCATGCAGAATTTGTGAATTAGGGGGGAGAATAACCAAGAAAAACATCAAAAACCAGAAACAACACAAACAAACCTTTTATTAAACTAGGAATTGAATATTCACTTGAAAACAAAATACAATGGCATTCTGAACTGTGAAATACTAAAAACTTTTCAATTTAAATTTTCCAATTATAATGGAAGTTTCAGCCATTGAAATCTCACAAAGAGGGAGAAGTGGAGACTCATAGTACTGGAAAGAAGCAATCAAAATTATCATCACTAGCAGATTATATGATTGCTCACTCACTGATAATCTCAAGACAAACAAAGAGAAAAACAGACCTATTATGCAATTTCTTCTGCTTATGAAATGAGTACACCAAAATTAAATCACTTCCTACATACCAACAAAAATCAATTAAAAATATAATTTTTCAAAATGTCTCATTCTAGTAATGATGTATAATTTTACAAAAGTGTACCTGATATACACAACAACTATTAAATGAACTTGAAAAAAAAACCTAAATAAATTCAGAAACAATCCACGTTCCTTAGTGTATGTAAATTGTTTTCTTAACTGAATTCATTGCCATACCCAATAGATCTGCTGACTACAGCCTCTTTTCTCTCCTGGGATAGTCATTCTCTCTCTCTCTCTCTCTCTCTCTCTCTCTCTCTCTCTAATATTTCTCTATTACTCTGAGTTTTCTAGGGTTTTCCACTTGCACTGAGAATAAAATACTGGCCTACATAGGGTTTTCTCATGAGTTGGTCTCTAACTACTTCTCATAAATCCTTCTTCTTGTTCCTTTAATGCATTATATTTCAAGAACCTCTGTTTTTCCCTTTGCCTGTAGTTCTCTCCTCACCTCTTTACCTGGTGGACCTTTTATCCTTCAAGTCTATCTGAAAATCAATTTCCTGATGATATTATCTAATCTAATAACCAAGCCTTTTATATTCTATCACATCACTTTTTTAAGGAACTTATTGCAATCTGAAATTATCCTTATTATTTGCTTATGTATTTATTGTTCATTATTCTGTCTCCTTCCATTAAAATGTAAACTTTTGAAAGAAAGCCAGTGCCCCCAAAAGGGAGCTTGGTTAAATGATTACATTGCATGAACACACTGGGGTGCTATTCAATTATTTTAAAATGTTGCTGAAGATGATCACTCAATACCATGGAAAGATGGCACACTATATTGAATGAAGTAAAGGAGGGTACAAAACAGGTAAAGAAACATGCCATTTAAAATGTCTTTAATGGTTATCTCTAGGCCTAAGAGATTTATTGTCTCAAGGCAAGAGAGTTAGGGTACATGCTTGCTTCAGGCTTTTTAGATAGAGAAAATATTTGCTTATTATTTTTAGCAATACTTCTGCATGTCAAAAGCCAGGCTTTTGCATTTAATATGATGCTTGACCCATTAAAGAGTTATGGAATAAATTTACTATGGTCAGACCATAATTTTTGCAAATAAAATAATATGAAAGAGCCCAGCTGGCATGGCTCAGTGGTTGAGCATCAACCTATGAACCAGGAGGTCATGGTTCGATTCCTGGTCAGGGCATATGTCAGGCTCAATCCCCATTGTGAGGCATGCAAGAGGCAGCTGGTTGATGCTTCTCTCTCATCATTGGGGTTTCTACTTTTCTCTCCTTCTTTCTTCCTCTCTGAAATCAATAAAAATATATCTATAAAAATAGTAATATGGAAGATAATGGACTGGAATAGAAAAGAACACATTAAAAATTTATGTGTGTAAAGATCTTCATTTATAAAAAAAGTGTTTTGAAAATAAAGTTTGAAAACTGTTGCTCTACTTAAAGGGGACATGCAGGAAAAAGAGGCAAATTCCCCTCTTCTGATCATAGGAGAGTTTTAAAAAAAAAGAAAGAAAGAAAGGCAAGAGAAAAAGTGAGAAGTTTCCTGTTTTCCTTTTCTAGGCTTGTGCTAAATAGAGGCCTGTTCATCAGATACAGGCAGGAGAACACTGAGGACAGAAAACTTCTTTGATTCTTCTCTTGGACATCCCAAGCTTCCCATGTCTACATGAGCATGAGGATTCGCTGCATCAAGTCTAGTTTTCCTGATTCTTTCTGGTTTCCTGAGAAAGGGCACCATCACCTATATTTTAACAAACAATATTCCATTTAACTTGCACAATATTCTGCTGAGTAAGTAGTATATTGCACAGATGTGGAAAGTCACACACTACTGAGGTTATTTGATTTATCCAAGCTTTCGGGAAGTGTGCTTCCATATATTTAGAAAACTTCCTAAAGGCTAATGGACAGGGGTTTCATAGGTCTCAGCCAAATGGTCTTTGTATAGACTTTTGTCCAAGGGACAAGTGTGAATTCTTCCATTGGCTTCCTAGGACTGCTGTAACAAAGTAGCACACCTGGGTGGCTTATAACAAGATACATTTGTTCTCTTACACTTATGGGAACTGGAAGTCCGAAAGGAAGTTGTCAGCAGGGCCGTGCTCTCTCTGAAGGCATTAGGAGAGAATCTGTCCCTTGCCTTTCTCTTGGCCCTTGGTATTGGCAGCAATCCCTGGTGTTCCTTAACTTGTAGAGGCATGTATCCAGTCTCTGCCTGTTGGCACAGGGTGCCTTCTCCTTTTCTTCTAAGGACATCAGTCATATTGAATTAAGGGCCCACCTTACTCCAATATAATCTCTTCTTAACTAATAACATCTGCTATTTCCAAACAAGGCCAAGTTCTGAAATTCACAGAAGGACATGAATTGGGAAGGGGCTGAGAAACATTACCCAACCCAGTACAACTCCCTGTATTTCTCTCCTCTTCCCTCATCTGTCACGTTATAATAATTTTGCTTGTTAACCCACATCAGATGACTCAGCCCCACAGTATATTTTTGTGTGGCTGCTCTTATTTTACTTGCCAGTTTGATGACACACTAGGATACTTGCCTCTTCATAATTTCCTGCCTACAATATTTTTTCTCTCTCTTTTAAGGTGCTTCTCATTTATTCCCTCTGAACCCCCATCCCACACAACTGCTCCCCATCCCCACCAAACCAAGCATTCCTTTGGATCTTCTCTGGAGCTTTCAATATCCATAGAAAGTTTTGCTCTCTGGGTAACCCCCAAAAAGGCAGAACCTGGTCCTTCCCTTTTACTAACTTATTTATAGAGGGTTGGGCTAGCAGCTCTAACTTATATTTGAAATATGATCTATATTCAGTGTTCCTGATTTCCTGTAATTCTTGCTGCTCTGGGGGTCTACACATACGAAAGTTGAACATCTCTTCTGGGAAAGGGCGTAAGATGGGCAAAAAGAGGTGTCAGGCATTTGAGAAAATAAAGGTTTCTGGGGAATTCCCAGACGCAGGCTTTAAATTATCAAGCTTTAGCTTGGAGGATTCAAACCACAGCAGTCTTTCTAAATCCAGAGAGAGGGAGAATGCAAATTGAAGTGAGTTTCATTTTTTCTTTAGAAGGAAGGTGACACCCCCCCCCCTCCCCACACACACACCTCTGGCCTGGTAGGGGGTTTGTTGTAGAGGAGACAGGTGGAACGTACAGAGAGAGAGTGGAGAAGGAAAAAGAGACAGCAGAGTTGGAAGACAGTGTTATGCATGTCCTGAAGGGGGACTCCCCTGACCTATCTGTGGTTGCATGGGGAATAGCAACCATCTTAAACTTTAAGAATTCTGTGGTATAGAAAGTTTGTTTTTGAATCTTGACTTAAGTCGTGGATAAAAATACCTCTTTGAGTGTGGATCAGGGATTCTACAAAGGAGTAGAAATATCAACACATGGTAGATTCAGATAAAGGTAGAATGAAAAATATTGCTATTTGGTTTTCCAAGTACATGGTGTGCAGGAGATTCAGACTTTCCTGGTGGCCCCAGCAGAGAGTGGAAAAGTGTTTCAATGGCTAAAAGTCTGGGAAAAGCCCATGTTTGGAATGGGGTGGGATCTGAATCCTTATTACTTGAAGCCAATGGTTAAAGATGTGAGTAATGGGTTCAGCAGGGTATATGGCAGACACCAAAAATCAAGTGGTGGATAGCAATGCTGGATGGAAGAAAAGGATACCTCTCTCCCTATTATCAGGATAAAATATGAACCAAACACAAATGGGGTGAGGACAAAGAAAACATATGAGAGAAACCCTGAAAAACTGGGTAATTGCATAAAGAAGACTAAGTATTAAAACAAAAAGAGACTGCTTCCTTGAGTTTTCCCAAACACTAGCTGATATGACTAGCTTATTAGTAGGTTGAGTTTAATTATAGAGAATGTTAAAAGTTCCTTTTGTATTGCATTATGTTTTGTTTATATTATATTACATTTATTATATATTATATTATACTAGAGGCCCAGTGCACGAAATTCGTGCTTGGGGTGGGGGGCCCCTCAGCCAGACCTGCACCCTCTCCAATCCAGTACCCCTTGGGGGATGTCCAACAGTCAGACATCCCTCTTGCAATCTGGGACCACTGGCTTCTAACTGCTCACCTGCCTGCCAGCCTGAGCTCCCTAACTGCTCTCCCCTGCCAGCCTGATCCCCCTAACTTCTCTGCCCTGCCAGCCTGATCCTCCTAACTGCTCTCCCCTGCCGGCTTGATCACCCCTAACTGCCTCTGCCTCGGCCCTGCCACCATGGCTTTGTCTGAAAGGACGTCCAGAAGGTCGTCTGGAAGATGTTCGGTCTAATTAGCATATTACCCTTTTATTAGTATAGATTGACTTCAAAGAGGGAAGGAGATAGAAACGTCAATGATGAGAGAGAATCATTGATTGGCTGCCTCCTGCACACCCCACACTGGGGATCAAGCCCACAACCCAGGCATGTGCCCTGACCAGGAATTGAACTCCGGGCCCTTCAGTCCTCAGACAGAGGCTGTATTCACTGAGCAACACCGGCCAGGGCTACACTTTCCCTTTCCGCTGGGACGTGTTCTGTCTGCTGGAGCTGAAACACTGAAGCTGTATCACTGGGGCAGAGTGGGGTGCACTGGTTTGGAGCAGGTGGAACCCCCCGAAAGCTAAAGAGGGGCCTTGTTTAACAACCACACTGTTTCATGGCTGTGCTGCCTCACAGTTGAGTGGCCACACTGTTGGGCTGTGCCACAGTCAGCAGGAGTTTACACAACTGAGCTGTCTGCACGGATAGCTTCCTCCTCACCACACCCCCAAGCTGGGGGTTCCTCTTAGGGTTGAAGTGACACCGACCACCCTTGGTTGGTAGCTCAATTGACCACCTTGGAAAGAGAAGTGGGGAATCCTGATTTTACATGAACGCTCCAATTTCTTAAGTTGGCAACTAATGTGAACTTCCGATGTGTGGGCCAAACCAGAGAGGCAATCAGACCTGGTGTCCAGGCCACTGGGCTCTTCTGCAACAGCTTGGTGGCGGGGCCAACCAAGACTCTCCACCTCCTGGCCGTGGCCTCCACCCAGGGCACAGACCACAGCCCCCACCACCATCCAAGCTGCCATCCAGGGGCACCTGTGCTGGACCAAACCATCGCCTAGCATGGGGCGGGGGCACGCTGCTGTTGGACAGAGCCATCGCCGAGTGAGCGGGGGAGCACCCGGCACAAGCACCCTTCCCCATGGAGCTGTCTGTTGCCTTGGAGCTGCCGCTCCAAACCATGCTACGGGTTTCGGGGAGAGCCACACATAGAGAGCCAGTGTTGCGCTGCCCTGCCCTGGAGGAGGGACTAGAGGGGAGAACCCCATTGTGAGGCGCCGCCATTGGGATGTCTCTGCCCAGAGCCCATGCCTCCTGGACCCCAGGCTGGTCAGCCGAGAGGTGGGTCCGTTTACCTGGAGCCTGGAGCTGGGCACTGGGGTGGGACCGACACCTTCACGGGTGGTTTACGGGAGCCCGGCTGCGGGTCCTGCTCGGGTTTGGCATGGAGTTGTGTGTTGTCACCGCGTTTTTTTGAGCAGAGCTCAGCCCAGCTGTAAGGGGACCCTAGGCGTCTGAGCAGGTGAAGGGAGTGGGGGCCTGCTTGGGTAATTCCGACGTCATCCCACTTGGCTTTTAACTCAAACCCGCCTTGGGGAGTGGACAGGCCTTGACGGTCTTGTTTTCTTCTATCTGCTCACATCAAGCGCCTAGCGCTATGTAAGTGGACACGGTGCACCCAGTGTTGGGTCATCCCTCTAGTCGTTTGGTCATCGGTTTTTATTTTTTTTACTACATTCCTTCCATGTGCCGTGATCACACTTCATCTGGAGCGGGGTGGGCTCGAGTGACCTGGAGGAAGCACGGGGAGAGCAGTCACCGCTGGTCACCCCTGGTGCTGCTGGCAGTATTCTTTCTTCCTTGTGGAGTGTCTAGGGAGGGGAAGTGGTCGCAGTGCCCGAGGCCAAGTTCCAGGAGGCAGGCAGCACTGTCAGGTTCATAACGGCAGTGCTGGTCCATTGGTGCCTGGTCTGTCGTCTTCAGATTGAACCTGCAGGACTACTAAGGGAGCCAGTCTCCAGTTCTGCCCCGCCTCCGCCACTGATTGATTGGAGTCTGAGGGCTGGGAGGAGGAACCAAGAGGTTTGCACAGGCCTCTTGAGCCCAAGGCCACAAAGGTGGCTCTTGGGTGCCTCCGTGAGGCGCTGCTGTGTGCGCTCTTATCCAAACAAGGATGCATTGCCCCGGCAATAGAAATTCAGACTTCCCCCACTGCTGGCTGCCTGCCCATAGACACCGCGGTCCCGTGGTTTCAGCACGCAGGCCCCCTGAGGCCACTGCCTCAGCAGGTGAATCCTGGGTCCTCTGTGAGCTGCCACTAGGCACACTCGTATCCAACCAAGGGCTCAAGGCCCCACAGAAGAAACTTGGACTTCCCCCTCCTCAGCTACCAACCTCTGGTCACTGCAGTTGCACCAACCCAGTGGCAAGCCCCCTGAGCCTGCTACCCTGGTAGGCGGGCTCTGGGTGCTTCTCTGAGCCACTGCAAGGCACAACCCTGGCTGCTGGCATCCAGTCCCCATGGTAGCGCTGCTCCAGCACAAGGGTCCCCTGAGGCCACTGCCCCAGCAGACGGCTCCTGAGTGCCTCTGTAAGCAGCCATTGGGCATGCATATCCAACCAAGGTCGCACAACCCCTGAAGCAGAAACTTGGAATTCCCCCTCCACAGCACTGGTGGCACACCACAATCGCTCTGATCCAGCATGTGAGCCCCCATGAGCACACACCCTTTGCAGATGGCTCCTGGGCCCCTCTCTGTGCTGCCACTGGGCATGTGCCTCTCCAACCAAGGGCACACGGCTCCCTCAGTAGGATCCACGATATCCCCCTCCCAGCTACCTACCTCAGGACAGCTTGGTGAATTATTGAGGACTTTCCTCCCTGGACAAGGTCACATTGTTTCAGCCACAGACCCCAAGATTCCCACATCCCCAGCTGCTGGATCCTGAACCCCCTCATGATTCAGAAAGGGAAATCACTTTGGCCAGAGTCCCACTGCCTCAACCACAGACTAGGAGACACCTGCCCACCACTGTCACGGGCTCAGTCAGACATCCCTCTGGCAGCCCGGGAGCCCTTGGGGGATGTCCACTTGACAGCGGGGAGCAGGCCTAAGCTGCAGTGGGACATCTTTAGTGCTGCTGAGGAGGCAGAAGAGTCTCCTGCCACCACCGCTGTGCTGGCAGCTGGTAGCTGGCAGCCTGGCTTGTGGCTGAGCAGAGCTCCCCCATGTGGGAGTGTACTGACCACTAGGGGGCAGCTCCTGCATTGAGTGCCTGCCCCCTGGTGGTCAGTGTGTGTCATAGTCACCAGTCATTCCCAGTCTTTCTGC
>NW_005354109.1:562384-572882 GCF_000412655.1 Myotis brandtii
TGGCCAGCCTGGGTGAGGGGCTGATGGCTGTTTGTAGGCTGGTCACAGCCCCTTCAGGGTGGGTGGGCGTCCTGCTGGGGTGCCTGGCCAGCCTGGGTGAGGAGCTGAGGGCCGTTTTCAGGCTGGCCACAGTCCCTTCAGGGTGGGGGGCCCTACTGGCCGTTTTCAGGCTGGCCAGGCCCGTGGGCTGGAAGCAGGTGTTGGTAACCAATTATTGTCTTTGCTAGCTGAAGCATAGACAGAGACCTCTAAATGTTGGTGACCTTTGAAACCCTAGCAAAGGTTGGAGCTGTGCACCACCCAGTTAATCTAGATAATGGTAGCTGAAGAATCCTCCCCACCTTAATTCATTTAATTACTCATGTAAATCCTTGTTGATAAGATAGTCTGCCTATTACTGGAACTTGCCTGCCTAAGGGTTATGCTATGACCTAGTCTGTGTGTCATTGGAACCTCCCTACCTAGGGGCTATCCCAAGGTCAATAAAAGCTTGGCGGAGGCCTGAGTCCAGTGGAAGTCCTCGGGGGAAGTCCTTCCCCTTGAGTTGGACTTGCCCGCCTGGCTCCCCAATGTTTCCAAATTATCTCTTGTTTCTTGTCTCTTTTCATTCATCTGTGTGTGGCTCCTCTTCCAGACCCTGAACCCTGAACCACGCGGAACGTGGAGGGAAAACACACCCAACAGCAGGTATCTGGGATTTATTTATCTTCTATAATTGAAACTTTGTAGCCTTGAGCAGCGCTCAGGGATGGCCAGGGCAGGCGGGAAGCTTGGCTTCCTCCATTGCTGGTGGCACCGCAAGCCTCCTGCTGGCTCCAGTTCCGTGGCCACAGCCATCTTTGTGACAGACTGACGTAGTGAGGAGTGATGGTTAATTTGCATATTACTCTTTTATTAGATAGGATTATATTATACTAGAGACCCAATACACAAAAATTAGTGCAAGAGTAGGCCTTCCAGGAAAGGAAGATGGCGGCTGGCAGGATGGAAGTGAGGGATAGGGTGTGAGTGAGTGAGGGGGTGAAAGGAGAGCATGTGGATGTATGTGGTGTGTGTGAGTGAGTGAGGGACAGTTAAATTCGGCAGGAGTAGCAGGTGCTGGCAGACCAGGCTCTCCTGGACAGATAGCACCTACCACCGCTATGGGCACTGCCTGGACTGTGGGGCTTGGGCATGGAGCCCACACCATCTTGAAGGGGAGAGTGGCCTCTTCTAGGAATTCATCAGCACCACCACCCAGACTGGCCTTGGACACTGCCTGTGACCCTGCAGCCACTTCAGCCAAAATCCTGCTGCCTCACCAGCAGAACTGCAGACCCTGGGACCTCCACCTCCAAGGGTGCATGACTCTGCAACAATAAGTGCGACTTCCCCCTCCCCAGCTGCAGACATCCTGACACTGCAGTCACGCTTTTCCAGCATGCAGGCCTCCTGAGCCCACTGCTCCACAGGCCGCTCTTGGGTGCCACTGTGGATCCCCGCCAGGTATGCTCTTATCCAAACAAGGGCATACTGCACTGGCAGTAGAAATTCTGAATTCCCCCTTCCTGGATACTTGCCCACAGACACCTCAGTCACACGGCTTCAGCACAAGGGCCTCTCTGAGTGCACCGCCCTGACAAATGGCCCCAGGGTACCTCTGTGAGCTGCCACTGGGCATGCGTAAAGCCAACCAAGGACACAGCAGCAAAAACTGAGTCTTTCCATCCACAGCTGCTGACCTCTGGACACCATAGTCATGCTTTTCCAACGCACAGGCCTCCTGAGCCCAAGGCCACAAAGGTGGCTCTTGGGTGCCTCCGTGAGGCGCTGCTGGGTGCGCTCTTATCCAAACAAGGATGCATTGCCCTGGCAATAGAAATTCAGACATCCCCCACTCCTGGCTGCCTGCCCATAGACACCGCGGTCCCGTGGTTTCAGCACGCAGGCCCCCTGAGGCCACTGCCTCAGCAGGTGAATCCTGGGTCCTCTGTGAGCTGCCACTAGGCACACTCGTATCCAACCAAGGGCTCAAGGCCCCACAGAAGAAACTTGGACTTCCCCCTCCTCAGCTACCAACCTCTGGTCACTGCAGTTGCACCAACCCAGTGGCAAGCCCCCTGAGCCTGCTACCCTGGTAGGCGGGCTCTGGGTGCTTCTCTGAGCCACTGCAAGGCACAACCCTGGCTGCTGGCATCCAGTCCCCATGGTAGCGCTGCTCCAGCACAAGGGTCCCCTGAGGCCACTGCCCCAGCAGACGGCTCCTGAGTGCCTCTGTAAGCAGCCATTGGGCATGCATATCCAACCAAGGTCGCACAACCCCTGAAGCAGAAACTTGGAATTCCCCCTCCACAGCACTGGTGGCACACCACAATCGCTCTGATCCAGCATGTGAGCCCCCATGAGCACACACCCTTTGCAGATGGCTCCTGGGCCCCTCTCTGTGCTGCCACTGGGCATGTGCCTCTCCAACCAAGGGCACACGGCTCCCTCAGTAGGATCCACGATATCCCCCTCCCAGCTACCTACCTCAGGACAGCTTGGTGAATTATTGAGGACTTTCCTCCCTGGACAAGGTCACATTGTTTCAGCCACAGACCCCAAGATTCCCACATCCCCAGCTGCTGGATCCTGAACCCCCTCATGATTCAGAAAGGGAAATCACTTTGGCCAGAGTCCCACTGCCTCAACCACAGACTAGGAGACACCTGCCCACCACTGTCACGGGCTCCAGGCCCCTCGTAGTGAGTTTCAGAGTGACATTAATCCAGCAAGAGTCACACCACACCAGCCAAAGTCACAGTACCTGAGCCTCAGGCCCGCCCAGAGACTCCTTCCTCCCAGGCCGTGGACTCTGGGAAAGCACAGTGAGCACATACCAGTGAGACCTCAGACAACCTTTCCATGAGAACCGGAACCACAATCACATCCAAAACAGCTTGCACAACTAAGCCGGGGGTGAGTCACATTGTCAACCCGTGATGAGACTTCATCCATGAATAAGAAACTAACATTTAAGACCCAACTACAAGAGAACCCAAATAGCTCAAGTAGGGAGCTCTACTAGATCACCAAGCCAAGGATACCTGAGATACCTCACTTCTAGCACCACCCCCAAAAGAACCTGGGTAGCAAAGCAGTTGGATCTAAGACACAGAAAGAATTAAAATGTTACAGCAAAAAATGGGGAGACAAAAAAAAAATCCCCAAAGGAAAGAAAAAGAGGATCAACAGAAAGGGAATTAAATGAAATGGAGGCAAGCAACATGTCAGAGAAAGAATTCAGACAATGCTCAAACGGCTGTATGACAAACACACACAACTCAATGAGAATTATAAGGAGCTGAATGAGAATGTCACCAACATGAAAAGGAAATGAAGAACAACATAGCTGCAATAAAGAACACAATGGAAGGCTTAAACAGCAGACTAGAAGAAGCTGAGGACCGCATCAGTGAATTAGAAGACAAGGTAGGAAAAAACACACAAACACAGGAGCAACTGGAAAAAAAACTTAAAAAGCAAGAGGAGAGCCTAAGGGAGCTTTGGGACAATGCAAAATGAAACAACATTCACTTAATAGGGGTACCAGAAGGAGAGAAGGGGAAGCAATGAATAGAAAATCTGTTTGAAGAAATAATGACAGAAAACTTCCCTGATACTGGCAAGAAAAAAACCATGCAAGTCCAAGAAGCACATAGAGTCCCAAACGAGATGAACCCCAAAAGACCAACACCAAGACACATCATAATTAAATTGGCAAAAACCAACGACAAAGTAAGAATCTTAAAGGCTGCCAGAGACAGACAGAAAGTTACCTACAAGGGATCTCCCATTAGAATATCAACTGATTTCACAACAGAGACACACTAGGCCAGAAAGGAATGGAATGAAATATACAAAGTGATGCAAAGCAAGGTACTGAATCTAAGAATACTATACCCAGCAAGGCTACCATTCACATTTGAAGGTGGAATCATGAGCTTCACAGACAAAAAAGGGCTAAGAGAGTTATTACCACCAAGCCAGCAATGCAAGAAATGCTAAAGAGACTGCTGTAAAAAAGAAGAAACAGAAAGGCAAGAAGGAACACAAACATTAAGAATAAAAATGATGACAAATAAGTACTTATCAATAATAACATTAAATATAAATGGATTAAAAGCTCCAGTCAAAAGACATAGGGTAGCTGAATGGATAAGAAAACATGACACATATATTTGCTGTCTGCAAGAGACCCACTTCAGAACAAAGGATTTACACAGACTGATAGTGAAGGGATAGAAAATTTTTTTTCAGGCAAATAGAAATGAGAAGAAAGCTGGGGTAGCAATACTTATATTTGACAAAATAGACCTCAAAGTAAAGGCCATACAAGAGATAAGGAAGGCCACTTCATAATACTAAATGACCATGTTTCTCTTTTATTAGTGTAGATCTGTGGCTTAATCAAATCACTTCTTTGTCAGAAACAGAGTTTCTTTGTATTTCCACCACAAGATTTCTATTCCAACTTTGAGGTGGATCTTTTTAATCTGTTCTGTGGATGACCTTAGAAGTGTAAGGATCCCTTCATACTCATCTGGTTTTAAAAGATAGTAAATCAGCATAGTGATAAGCAGAAACTTCTCTGTTAATTGTTAAGCTCTGGCCTTGTCCAAGGATACATCCGGGGATGTACAACCTTCAAAAATAATCTTGCAGCAGATCTATACTCTCACTCATATTTTCAAGTTTTCAGAAGATATTAAGCTATTCCTAAGTACTGAAATGCCAAACCATTGCAGATAAACTGAAGAATTCAGAATTCAATGTGACTGGACAGAAATGGGGCAGATGAACTTTCATTGAAAGCAAGTGCAGTAATGAGTCCAGAGAAAAACACTTCATCATACTTATAAAACTAAAGGTTCTGAGCTGTCAGCTAACCTCAAAATGGAAATCATTCAAGCTTAGCCCCATAAACTAATGCTCTCCAACAACTAACAAGAAAAACACTGAATAAAAATAATTATTGAGCACTATGTGCCAGGTGCTGAGCTACATATCTTACGTGTATTACTTTATATAAAGCTGCCAGTAACCTCTTGCTCTTTTCATTTTATGGGATAAGGGAAACATCAAGGTCACATTGACATCAGCAATTCAAGCTCAAGGCAGTTTGTGGTCAAAGCTCAGACATTCACCTACTGTGTCACACTGTCCTGCACTGAACATCTTCTGTTCTCCAACAAATCAGCATTGGGCTTGTCCCTGAAACAGTGTCAGAATTATAATAAGAGTTCAAGGGAGACATGCAAAATAAGAATAAATCTAGGGCAGGCCTACTAAAATTACCAAAGCTATAGCATATGAGTATAGCCTTTTTAAAATTATTATGCGTTCGAGATACAAACTGTATAGAGAACATGAGTGGTTCATGAAATCCTGGAAGTCCAGAACTACAGAATAGCATGCCTGTCTTGAAAGGAAAAACTATGAGAGGAAGAATTTTTTATCACAGAGGAAAAACTCAGAAATTTGCTGTTTTTAAGCTGAAGATAGAGTATCAAGAATAACAAAGCTGTGTCTCAGTTTTTTGCCTCCATCTCTACTTTTCTTGGTTTTTCAGATACTCCTCACTGGCAGCCACATTATGTCTGAGACCTTAGCCCCATCATCTGGTAACAAATTATCTTGCCTTCCTTTCATGCATATCCATATATGAAGCCTCTAGTCAGTAGTGAGACCCTCCTTCATTATTTGGAGGTAGCTGGATTTGCTACCTCCAGGCATTATTCTTTGGGTATTTTTTAAAAATATATTTTATTGATTTTTTACAGAGAGGAAGGGAGAGGGATAGAGAGTTAGAAACATCGACCAGCTGCCTCCTGCACACTCCCCACTGGGGATGTGCCCGCAACCAAGGTACATGCCCTTGACCGGAATCGAACCTGGGACCTTTCAGTCCGCAAGCTGACACTCTATCCACTGAGCCAAACTGGTTTGGCTCTTTGGGTATTTTGTTGCTTCCTCAAGTCTTGTGTCTCTTCTTGACATCCCTCAGTCCATGCAATGGGGATTTGATGTGCTTCCTTATTTATATTATTAGCAGTTGCCTTTCTCATTGTCCTTTTTCTTCCTCCCCAAAGCCCTGTTGAGGGAAAATCCTGTTTCCCAAAACCTATGTCTCCTACTTACCGGTGTCTGGGTTCTGCTGCCTCCGAGCAATTGCCCGTTGCCCACCTGCATCCTAAAAATGACCAGCACCTGGAATTCCCTAGTGCTCTGCTCTGTTTCTCTGATTGGAAGTTATGTCTCTTTATCCTCTGAAACAGCCTGTTCTGTGTGATCCTGCTTAGACTTCTAAGCTTACATGCTGGAAGCTATTACTAGGAAGTAGGAAATAAAACTAGGTGACAGGCATTTGGCTAGAGAAAATTTACCAGGACAGGATATTGTGTACCCAATAGGAATGGTTCCATTTAGAGTTTAATCAAACCTTATTATAATCTTGGTAAGCTTTAAAGAGATCTGGTCCATTGGGCAGAGGTTAAGGAAGTAATAGTTTGGGGTCTCAGGTACATGTCTGAGCCATAGAATAATGGAGCTTGCCTTAACAGATTTTGGAAATATTAGAAGTAGATTTATCCTCAGGATAAACGAGGTAGGCCGGGGGTCCAGATATGCAGCCAGCTAAGCATTTGGGGTGGGTCATATATAGTCCCAGTAAGCTATGATGTGAGCCAGAAATCTAGGACCAAGAATAGAGCAAGCAAAGGAAGTATGTGGCAACCATCAGGTGTACAATTCCTGCGACATCTCTTGTTCACCACTGATGATTTTTACATTCTTGTTTGGTTTTATAAACTGGACAGTGAGTAGTGTGTATGAGAGTCAGTGTGATTTAAAGGGCCAGCAGGGGAACAGGTAGTAGCCATAAGTAATATATAAGACCCGGTATTGCTTTGTGGGAAGAGGCTAGATTGGAAAGAAAGGACAGATCTGCCACCTATATTCTGATTTTGCCTACTCAATTTTATCTCCAGAGTTACTATCTTACCACCTTAAGGGAATCTTGCACTAGCCATGATTCCCTCCATGATATTGTCTCTCACATGCTACCTAGGTTGGAACATCATGCTCATACTGAAAGATAGAGATAGAAATTTAAAGTGAAACCGTAGTCAATATAACTATCACAGATTATTAAGGTAATTAGGGCTGTCAGAGGAGAGCCCCTACATTTTCACAATCCTAGTGTAAAATGGCCATTGCTGCTCTCGTCAGAGACTGAAGAATATTCTTGAGTGGACCCTGACAGTAATGGAATGCAGAGTTCCTTTGGGTTCCATGCAATATCCATATTCACTATACAAAATCCAAGAAGCTGGTGATCCTTACAGTTATTTACACTGCTCCTGTGGGAAACTGCTCTAATTGGGCCACACAGAATGTCCTGGGTCTGATTTCATTACAGCATTTGAACCTGCTTTCTAGAGCTCCTCCCCTTCTCTCTACTAAAGCATCTCTCTGCCTCTCCTTAAGCCTTAGCTCAGGCTCACCACCTGGAGGCCTTCAATAGCTAGTGCTAAGGTGTGGCTGTATATATCATGGTTTTTGGTCAGGATAGCCTTAAAAATGTTGAATTTCAAGGCAAACCAATTAAAACAAAAACATTTGGTAGACTGCACTGGCCAATTGTTTCTGTAAGTAATCTACCCAGTATTTTTATAGGAAGAAAAAAAAGATATTAAATGCAGTGCAATTTTTATCCTTACTGCCCTATAACCCAATTAACGATTGCATGAAAACGTTGCCTTCTTGTGCCTGGGACTTTATTTATATAGCAATTATAGTGTCAATAGATGTAGTAGTGTATGTGTTGACCAACATCCCCTAGATTGTGTGTTTCCTAAAAGAAGGGATTCTATCCTATATATGTCTTTAAATGTCCAATATCTAGGCTAAGGTCTGATCCAGAGTAGATACACCTGGCTGCTTTATCACTGAAATAAATTGTAAAATGATCAGGTTGTCTAAGTTCTATACAGCTCTAGATAGCTCACTCAGAAGCTGCTGAGGGCTTCATGGGTGTATGGTCTTTTCCAGGACAGGGATGTGCATTACATGGAAAAGAAAGGCCCTTCATTCCTAAAGCTTATGTCCAAATGTTGAAGGTTAAGAAAAGCAATCACCATTATGGACTCTCATTTAGTCTGGGTTCCTCTGTCAAAGTAATACATTGATTTTTTAAAATAATAAAACACTTTAATTTAGAGTCCTGAAGTCACTGAAACACACACACACACACACACACACACCTGATTCCATGTATAAGAATGGAAAAAAAAATAAAAGACAGTACACACATGGAGGTGAAGTCTTATTTCAGAACATGAGCAGCTAAAATCTGGACGTAAGGGCCTGGTGGACAAGATTCATTCTGAGCCGTGAGCTGAGAGCGAAGTTGCAGTTTACTGCCCCTTGAAGCTGCTGCGCTGCAGTATTCAGGAATGATCTGCTTTTAAAAGACAGGTTTCCAGAAACATGACAATCCCCTCCACCCCACCCCCGGCTCCTGGAGCTTGCCTTAACAGATTTTGGAAATATTAGAAGTAGATTTATCCTCAGGATAAACGAGGTAGGCCGGGGGTCCAGATATGCAGCCAGCTAAGCATTTGGGGTGGGTCATATATAGTCCCAGTAAGCTATGATGTGAGCCAGAAATCTAGGACCAAGAATAGAGCAAGCAAAGGAAGTATGTGGCAACCATCAGGTGTACAATTCCTGCGACATCTCTTGTTCACCACTGATGATTTTTACATTCTTGTTTGGTTTTATAAACTGGACAGTGAGTAGTGTGTATGAGAGTCAGTGTGATTTAAAGGGCCAGCAGGGGAACAGGTAGTAGCCATAAGTAATATATAAGACCCGGTATTGCTTTGTGGGAAGAGGCTAGATTGGAAAGAAAGGACAGATCTGCCACCTATATTCTGATTTTGCCTACGCAATTTTATCTCCAGAGTTACTATCTTACCACCTTGGGGGAATCTTGCACTAGCCGTGATTCCCTCCATGATATTGTCTCTCGCATGCTACCTAGGTTGGAACATCATGCTCATACTGAAAGATAGAGATAGAAATTTAAAGTGAAACCGTAGTCAATATAACTATCACAGATTATTAAGGTAATTAGGGCTGTCAGAGGAGAGCCCCTACATTTTCACAATCCTAGTGTAAAATGGCCATTGCTGCTCTCGTCAGAGACTGAAGAATATTCTTGAGTGGACCCTGACAGTAATGGAATGCAGAGTTCCTTTGGGTTCCATGCAATATCCATATTCACTATACAAAATCCAAGAAGCTGGTGATCCTTACAGTTATTTACACTGCTCCTGTGGGAAACTGCTCTAATTGGGCCACACAGAATGTCCTGGGTCTGATTTCATTACAGCATTTGAACCTGCTTTCTAGAGCTCCTCCCCTTCTCTCTACTAAAGCATCTCTCTGCCTCTCCTTAAGCCTTAGCTCAGGCTCACCACCTGGAGGCCTTCAATAGCTAGTGCTAAGGTGTGGCTGTATATATCATGGTTTTTGGTCAGGATAGCCTTAAAAATGTTGAATTTCAAGGCAAACCAATTAAAACAAAAACATTTGGTAGACTGAACTGGCCAATTGTTTCTGTAAGTAATCTACCCAGTATTTTTATAGGAAGAAAAAAAAGATATTAAATGCAGTGCAATTTTTATCCTTACTGCCCTATAACCCAATTAACGATTGCATGAAAACGTTGCCTTCTTGTGCCTGGGACTTTATTTATATAGCAATTATAGTGTCAATAGATGTAGTAGTGTATGTGTTGACCAACATCCCCTAGATTGTGTGTTTCCTAAAAGAAGGGATTCTATCCTATATATGTCTTTAAATGTCCAATATCTAGGCTAAGGTCTGATCCAGAGTAGATACACCTGGCTGCTTTATCACTGAAATAAATTGTAAAATGATCAGGTTGTCTAAGTTCTATACAGCTCTAGATAGCTCACTCAGAAGCTGCTGAGGGCTTCATGGGTGTATGGTCTTTTCCAGGACAGGGATGTGCATTACATGGAAAAGAAAGGCCCTTCATTCCTAAAGCTTATGTCCAAATGTTGAAGGTTAAGAAAAGCAATCACCATTATGGACTCTCATTTAGTCTGGGTTCCTCTGTCAAAGTAATACATTGATTTTTTAAAATAATAAAACACTTTAATTTAGAGTCCTGAAGTCACTGAAACACACACACACACACACACACACACCTGATTCCATGTATAAGAATGGAAAAAAAAATAAAAGACAGTACACACATGGAGGTGAAGTCTTATTTCAGAACATGAGCAGCTAAAATCTGGACGTAAGGGCCTGGTGGACAAGATTCATTCTGAGCCGTGAGCTGAGAGCGAAGTTGCAGTTTACTGCCCCTTGAAGCTGCTGCGCTGCAGTATTCAGGAATGATCTGCTTTTAAAAGACAGGTTTCCAGAAACATGACAATCCCCT
>NW_005354109.1:573019-574032 GCF_000412655.1 Myotis brandtii
CAGAGGTGGCCAATGAGTGAGCTTCACTCATTCGCCTTCAGAAAAGCCACGCGTTGGGTTTTGCTCCTAGAGTGACACTTAATTCCATCTACTTGAAAGTGGCATTTCATAAAGACGGGGATGGGGTCTCAACACTATGTGACGCGTCCTTCGGGACCCTCACCATGCTTCGCTCCTCCTATCTTGTAAACGCAGAGGGTAAGCACTAGATCATACCCAATAACTATAATATGCTTAAGTGGGGAAAAGGCCCTTAGAGGGAACCGTGGGGGCTATTCATTTTCTAGTGCTTGGAGACCCCTCCCCCCAGCAAAAGTAGGAGGAGAGGGACCTGCAGTGTTGTCAATATGGAAGCAGATAAATGAATATTATACGCCAGATTTTCCATAGCAACTACTTTAGTAACACATGTATAAATACACGTTTGTAGCTATTTTAATCACCTCCCTATCCAGTTCTGTCTGAATTAGTAAGGAATAGAGTATATTCAACAAAGTGGATTGCGCACAGGTAGCACTAATTACTGTAGCTACAGAAACAAATCACAAACCACTACTCTATTTCCAGTTTTTCCCTATTAATTTTTGGTGAAGTATTTCTACATTAGTTCCTTTTAAAATTAAAGATACGTTACATTTTCTAATCCCTTTGTAACTATGAGTTTCTTAAGCTCCTCTGCCCCAATGAGACTGTTTTTCACAAAAGAGAAAAGATTTTTAAAGCAGCTAACTTTAGTAGGAGACGGTGCATATTAAACCAAGCTCAGCATTCCCAGGTTTTCTGCCCTGGAGCCTTCAACGCTGTGATGACCGTATTTTCATTTAGAAATGACAGAAACGGGAAAGAAACCAAGCCGCTACCTAGTGCTGTGGCCTGTTCTGCTCTCTAGTCCAGCAGAACGGGTCCGGGAAGACCTTGGGAGGCCGGGAAGCGACAGTGTGCCCCGTAATGACCCGGGACCGGGGTGGTCGCCGGTCCACCGCGAGCAAACGCCCACAGCGGCGTCAGAAATC
>NW_005354109.1:574851-575080 GCF_000412655.1 Myotis brandtii
TCCTCTTCCTCCTCTCCCAGCTCAGCGATGCGAGCCTGTATCGTGTAAGCGGATTGGCGTTGCAATGGCAACTGATGGAATGGGGGAAGGCAAGACAGCAGGGCTGGGGGCTCCGGACTGCGGGCGGGCGGGCCGCTGCCGCTGCTTGATGCTCCTCCGGGGACCTTCGCGACTTACTTTGTAAAGACGAACCCAGGCGACGAAACCTCTGCTCGGTGCCCCGAGTCAG
>NW_005354109.1:575219-596569 GCF_000412655.1 Myotis brandtii
CCCGGAGAACACTTCGCCTCCGGCTCCCCTGCCCTGCACGCCCCCCGCTCCTCCCCGGCGCCTGCGATTTTCCCAGGCGCCCCGCGTGAGAGAGGCGTGCATGTGAGTGTGTGTCAGGTTATTGTGCTGTGGGAGTGTGTGTCTCTGTGTCTGTGCGTGCATGAGTGTGGGGTGTGTGGGGCTGCTGCGCTCCGCTCACGGCCGCCGCCGGGGAAGGACAGACGGACGGCGCTAAAAAACCCCGAGCAAAGGAGCGCACTCGCCTGGCCGCCGGCCTCCGGAAGGTCCCGCTGCTTCCCCCCTGGACTGGATATGTTCATGTTCACGTGAAGATGGATTTAGTGTACGGTCTCGTGTGGCTGCTGACAGTCCTCCTGGAGGGGATCTCCGGCCAAGGAGTGTACGGTGAGTGAAATCGCGACGTTATCGTGACCTTGTGGTTCTTAGGCAAGAGAGGCTGGTGAGCGAAAATGCACGACTCGCGCGTTCCGGGGCCCCTCCCGGCGTGGCATTTGATTTACACTTCATCACGGTATTGGGAGCGACGAGGAGGCGGCGAGCGCGCTGCGGATTGGGCTGCGAGCCGCGGCCACGGCACCTCGGCTCCTGTTCCGAGTTGAGTGGAGCCCGCAGCATCGCACTCCTGCGAACCAGGGGCTGTGCGCTTGATTTATGCCTGCTGGGGACCCGCGCTCTAGCAGTCTTTGATTTAATAAAGATTGGACGTCTCTTGCCGCCTCGGCAGTGCCGCGATTTCCCCCAAATGGAGGCTTCGAATGTGACCCCAGTGAGATCCCCATCCCTTTCCGCTCCCCTTCTCCTCCCCACGTGTGTGTGTGTGTGTGTGTGTGTGTGTGTGTGAGAGAGAGACAGAGAGAGAGAGAGAGAGAGAGAGAGAGAGGAGAGAGAATATGCCTACAAGACTTGATTTTCCAGTTTAGGAAGTGGGGTGACAGTTGAGTTGCACTATGCACCAGCCATTGCCTGGAGCACTGACTTGGGGAGGAGGAAATAGCAGGCAAGATTTTCGGTGCCAGACACAATTAAGGGACATGTTTGTGTGAATGGATGAGCAAATGCATGAATGAACGGACCGCCAAGTCCGCGCATCTGGGCTCCGGGGCAGGACACCAGCTCATTTAGTGTTATAATGATAGATTTTTGCACCCACCGCATGATTATGACCAAAATTTCCTTTCTTTTATTTCCTATAATAGGAATAATAATTACATGCACAGCTGTAATTGGTCCAAAAAAAATCTGGAGGAAAATTTTTGTTCAACTCTCTCCTGGTCCTTTATATATTATAGGAAGTGGGGTGACAGTTGAGTTGCACTATGCACCAGCCATTGCCTGGAGCACTGACTTGGGGAGGAGGAAATAGCAGGCAAGATTTTCGGTGCCAGACACAATTAAGGGACATGTTTGTGTGAATGGATGAGCAAATGCATGAATGAACGGACCGCCAAGTCCGCGCATCTGGGCTCCGGGGCAGGACACCAGCTCACTGCAACTAGAACACAGTCTCAGTTCTCTGAACAACGCAGGTCTGGGCGGATAAGGACTGGGGAGAAGGGCGAGCTTGTTGATGAGGAGGTTTTTAAGTCCTCAAGAGCAAATCCAGGTTCCCTTGCCTGTCAGCAGTTGGCACCCTTGGCTTTCAGGACAGAAAGATACACTCACAGCCCCTCACTCTGGCAGAAGTGGTCATCTCCCGGGACAAGCAGGCAGTGCCACAAACGAAAAATAACTTCTGTGATCTCCAGGTATGGCGGGGGGGGGAGGTTGGGAGAACAGCCCCTGAGGGACAGCAAGCCAAACCACCCACAGTTCCCCTCCCGCCGATATCCAGAGACTGCGTGTTGGAAATCCAACCCAGTGCCCACTGTCTCACTCTGGGGTTTGGATTCTTGCACTGCAGTGCTAGGTCAATGAATGCCCCCCGCCCCTCCCCACCCTCCACACCCCGCAAAGGGCATAAGTGTTTGTGGAAATGTCTGACCTTTCCCTGCAGACCCTAGACCTGACTGAGGACTGAGGAGTGGGTGTGGGTACAAGAGGACGTTGCGTCCTCAAACTCTCTGAGAAACCACTGAGTGTGTCATGGATAGGTGTTTGAGAAAGTATGAGGGAGATCAGACCTTTACCATCTTCATTGTGTACTGCCCAGGGCTGAGCAGTGCTGGGAGGTGGCCGGAACAGCCCTCCTCAACTCTAAGTCTCTTAAATTTCCCCTCTCTTCCCACTCCCTCTTTCCTAAATGGAAGAGAGCTTGCTTGATGGTGATTATGATGATGGTGGTGGTGTGTGTGTATGTATGAGAGAGATGCTGAGACTTCAGGCACATCTTACCTCTTGGCTTATGGTAGGGGGTGTGGCCTAAAGCAGAGCAGCAGTTCATTTAGTGCTCTTTTGCCTTCAGCCACACTCTGGTGTCTGGAGCAGCTGAGAGTGTCCAAGATTCTAGGGATGGAGGAATGCTGGAGTTAGAGCCTTCTCAAGGAGCTGTTCCTTAGTGTGGGAGAGTTTGAATTCCTTTCATCCCATGTCCAAGTCTTTATTTCTCTTCCACTGGCTCAGATCATCCCAACAAAAGTAGTTTTTATTTTTTTATTGTGTGTGTGTGTATAGGGAATAATAGTAAGTGAGAAAGATTGGGGCTGGTGGGAGCGGGGAGGGGTAATACGGCTGGAACTGTCTGGATTAGAAAGACATAGTTCCAATTTCCTGTTACTTTTTGTAATTCAGATTATTTGTCCTGGAAGGTCTCAAGTTGGGTAGTGGAAAAGGGTAAGATATAGGAATGAAGACAATAAGAAAATTGCATTTGAGTATTCTTATGCCCATGTTGCTTAACACTAAGGAAGGAGGTAGTTCTGCTGCTGAACTGGTCTTGTGATGGATGTGGTGGTGTTTTTTGGTTTGTTTTATTTTAATATTGATGTGGTTATTAGTAACTTAGCTAAGAATAGAATCAGCTTTGTGTGAAAAGTAATCAACATCCCTGGTTATAAATGTCACAGCTATGAGGTGGGTGAAAAAATATACTTATATATAACTTTTCAAATATGTCTTAATATCACAGAAATTAGGTTCTCAAAGTGGAAACCCCTAAACTTCAGCATCATCCTCACCTGGGAAATCTCAGTGTCCTGGACTTTCTAAATCAGAAACGCAGAGGGTGTGACCCAGCATTCCTTACTCAGGTCGTGATTCCGATGCCGGCTGAAATCTGAGAACCACAAGTGTATACTTCAAATTTCATTGCTTTGACTTTGTAAACCATGACCTTTCTTAGCCTAAAGTATTAGTTTTATTTTTATTTGTAGAAGAATTTATGGGGAAAAGAACACTTTATTTTTGTTTAGTTATAAAACATTGATAAGTTGTAAAAGAGATAGACATAAGAGTTAGTGTAAGATTATAAAGTGTGTTTTGAACATTTTACATGAAGAGAATTGGAAATGATATGTACATATTTTAAAGCAGGGCAATTATAAGTGGAGACTTCAAAGATCAAATGGGAACTTTGCTAGCATAGAAGTCTATATCCCTTTACTTGCCTATATTTCCAGAGGTAAGACCATTCATACTGCACACAAATTAGTATTCTTTATTAATACTGTTTTCTTAGCTAGGTTCAAGAGGAAATAAAAATTGTGTTATAGGCAACTCAGGAAATCACTTCATTGCAGCCTAATATTATTTACATGATTTAGACATATGACATTGTAACCTTTCTTTTTTGAAGTAGCTAGTCAACCCCTTCACTCTTCTACTTCTTGGCTGGAAAACTGAGTATGAAATTCAGATTTTTTTTGTAATTGAGAATATTTGTTTTAATGTATGGATTATGTTGTCTAAAGTTACTATAATCTCCTTCCTTTTGTGCTCAATCAGCTTGGCACCCGTGTGCAGTACTTAAGTGTAAAAGTTTCTGCTATAGACCTAGGAACTAATTGCCATTTATCTTGGGGTATTGCTCAGCAAACTAACTCCATAACTGCTGAAATTCGTGTATGTGTGGGAGTTGAGTAAGGGAGATTATCCTTTAATTTATATCTGCCTGTCTACCCTCTGTCGGTAATTCTAATGTCATTAAAATATTTTAAAAATGAAAATTTCCCTGTATGTCCCTTACATATTCCATATCAGAGATGGCATTACAGTAATATAAATTATTTGAAAACACTTCTGAAAGAATGACTGTGAAAAAAATTCTTCATAATACAGCAGCATCAAAAAATAAAAAAATGTGTACTTCCTTAGGCAACTATGTCACCTATTTTGATGGATAATATACATTTGGAGATATCTATATTTTTGAAGTTTTAAAATCCATTTTATTAATGAGTTTTAAAAAGTTATTTGTATTCACACTTTTTCTTCAAAATATTCTTAGAATTTTAAAATTTTATCTTAAATTTATTTTTACTCAATTAAGCATCACTGAAAACCAAAAGTCAGTAGATGAACATCAACTGGTATCCATTTGTGGCATTATTAATTTTGCTGCACTCCCATCCCATAAGGTTTAGGGTAACTGATTAAACATAGCATCAAGGATCACAATGTAAACCCTAGATAATGTGTATACTTTTGGAAATACCTAGAGCTGAGTGATCCAAAGCATTTTTCTAGTTTGGGGAATTTTATTTGTAAGTCATTCTGTGATAGTAAATTGTTTGGGTTGTTTAACTGTGTTTTCTAGAGATACTGTTGGTAATGACAATATTGAGAATCATATCTCCTGTAAACTTCTCAGTTGTCTTGTTAAAACAGGAAACATTGCCCCATTGCAACAAACTGTATTTTTACATTTGGCCCATCATAACCTTAGTTTCCAAGGAGGCTAATAAAAATATTATAACTGTATTAACACAGGACAAATCCCGACTGCAAATGAAAAAAAAATAAAGTTTATGTCTGAATAATTTTGATTTTTTAAAAAAATCCTCACCAGAGAATATATTTATTGATTTTAGAGAGAAAGGAAGAGTGGCGGGAGAGAGAAAGAGAGAGAAGAGGGAGAAAGAGAAAGAAAGAAACATAGATCGGTTGCCTTCTGTTTGCTCCCCGACCAGGCATTGAACCCACAATGTAGGTATGTGTGCTGACTGGGAATCGAACCCTCTACCTTTTGGTGTATGGGATGATGCTACAACCAACTGAGCCACCCGGCCAGGACAAATATCTTAATAGTTTTTATGGGAGCCAAATCAACCTATGATGTGGTGTCTTGAAATAGTTAATGCACTCTCCCTAAATAACTTCCAGGATGCACTGGAAGCAATAAATAAATTTATCAAACACATGTGTATGACAAATTAGCAAGCTATATTCACTCAATTCAAGTTATATCAATATCATACAACTGACACCCAGGCAGTAGCTGGTTAGAAAAGGCTCAGTGGAATTGATAACCAGAGATAAGTTGGAAAAGGGAAGTATCTGGAAGATATTTCAGACTGTCAGTTGATTGAATGTAGACGGACAGATTGACCTAAAAAGATAAGAATACTCTGGAAGGTCAGTTGAATATTACATCAGTCTCAGGATGTTGCCATCCTCACAGCAATGGTATCCCAAGTGCACTGAGTTGTGATTTTTGCCCAGTTTGAGTTTGGAGAGACCCCGTGGTCAGATATTGCTTTTGATTGAACACATATTTAGGGTGTCAGCCTGTGGAAGGAGAGGAGGAGATGACTTTAATAAATGTTGCTGAAAAAAAAAAATCAATCTGAATCTTTATCAAATACAATCAGTTCTAATCTTCTCTCTTCCCACTCCTCATCCAACTGTCCCTGCATGCACAAGCTCCTTCCCCTCCCCCCACCCCAAACACACAAACTCTTATATCATTGCCACCTTAGCTACCATCACAAGGAACAGTGATGGTAAGATCCTTTGTATCTTAGGATTCTTTTTATCCATTCAGGGTTGTCCTTGCTGGTCATATGACTGAGAATTCACATGCCAAATGGGAAGATTATTTTATACATTATTACTTGCTCATGTCCTGTATGTCTTACATGGGGAAAGCTATTAGGTATTTTATTATATTTTTTATTTATTTTATTTTTGTTAATCCTCACCCAAGTATATTTTCCCCCATTGATTTACAGAGAAAGTGGAAGGGAGTGAGGGAGAAACATGATGTGAGAGAGACATATCCATTGGTTGCCTCCCACATGCGCCCAGACCAGGGGCTGGGGTCAACCCTGCAACCCAGGTAAGCGCCTTTGACTGGGAATCAAACTCTTGACCAGGGATCAAACCCACAACCAGGTATATGCCCTTACCAGGAATCAAACTGGTGATCTTTTAGTGATAGTATGACACTCAACCAACAGACCCACACCAGCCAGGGAAAATTATTTTAGTGTTTATTTTATAAGGTGAATCACCTTAAGCCTCTTGAGGAAGCAGGGTATGTGCAAACTTTTCTGAAAAAAAAATGTGATCTGTATTCTTTGAAATCTTACTGTTTTAATGTGATTGGGATAGGGCTCATGGGCATGTGACTAACAGCATGAATATTATGGGGTCATTTTATGTGATTAAGACAGTGTTAGAAACTGTCTTGGTTTGCTTTCCAGCTATAGAGGTGATTCGTCACTCACGTTGTCTGCCCTGGTCCTCATGCTCTGGGAAGAGTCTTGAAAGAGTTGGGCTTTGCAGCCTTGCAACCCTCATAGGCAAACAGCTAGATAGCCGTATCTGCCTAGTCCTGGAACTGAGCTGTAGAGCTGGTGCTCTTCACAGCGGCAGTAAACTAAAGGAATATGCTGTCAGTTCCCAGTTAAATTGAGGAGGACCTTACTCTTCTTTCTGGCTATTTTGGAAGGACAAGCAAAGTGTTATATTTAATGTGCTTTAAGTATGAATAGGTGAACATTTTTAGCTTCATTGTAATTGCTATTAGTAACTGGAGTCCCACAAAAATGAAATTTCATTTCTTTGCTTCAGTGACTGTCAATGTAAATATATTACTTAGAGAAGACTGAATAAATGATTTCATTCATAGAAAACTGTATCCTATTTTTATTTCCAAATTCAATTAATAAACGTTTGGCCCTGTAAAACCATGAAGTTATAAATGAGAAGAGACTTTAAAGTGTCAGTAAATCATCCTACTAATTTAAGACATAATGGCTTTATATTATGCCAGTCAGGTGGTGGTCCTATGCTGTTGGTGAGATTTCTTTACAGAAAAAAAGTCACACCTTTTCCCAGAGTCTAGGCACTTTCATTGGGTGGATATGTTTTTGCTAACTTGCTAAATTCCTTCATGCTGCATTATTGGGGTATGTACTAAGTTACTGTCTATTTTATACCAGTACGATTTTATTTTCTTTCTTAACTATACTACCTTGTATTGATCCCAGTTAAGCTCTTTGGTTTCCTACTACTTTTACAAGATATTGTGACATTTCTAATCTTAGTTTTAATAACACTTTAAAGATGATTTAGATTTTATAATCCAAATCATACAGTTTACAGGAATTTACAGTCATAGAAGAGGATTTAAATATTAGGAACAATTTTTTATCTATTGGACATTTACAATAAATTTGTCAGTTAAAGATATTTTGGTAGGAGCAAAGGTAGGACTTTATGCTTTATGATATAACATTTTTTTAGTGTGCTACCTCTACAACCTCTTATAAAATAGGAGACACAAGTTTCTTGCCATTCGTAGTCAAAAGTATACTAAGGACTGTTTTGTGGTTGACAGATGGAGTCAAGTATGTGACATGTTACTATAGCTGCAAGTAGCATATTTCATTACTTATTTTGTTATAATGAGAATGGGAGGAATGAAAATAATTGAGTGATTCTGTGGAAAGGGATACATGACTGTCTGAAAGAGGCAGGGTTGGTTCATAGCTAGGCCTCCCAGAGTCCTTAAGGACAGCACAGAAGGTAGCTGATCTCTCATAGAGGTGAGTTAGAAAGATGCTAGCCTGAAAATGCTACTGGAGATACGTATCTGCCCTTTAAATAATGCCAAAACTGGAATTTATTTTTCTGAAGTAATTAAAACTTTTCTCATGTGCCTCAAACTGAGGAAGAAAGAAAAATGCTGTTTGACTGAAGGACATCTTCAGGGAGATTTTTCTGGTCTCTTAGAAAGGAAAGATGAGGGGATATAGGAACTCTCTTAAGTAGAGCATGTGATCCCTGTGGACCAGCTAATCCTTCCTGCTAGTTAATTGTGTGGTTTAGGTACATTAGGAGAGATCTCACAGAATAAGCTTCAGGGCATGCTCTCTGTTATTTCTGTGTGGAGCTGAGAATTGGGTCCCTGCCTCACCTCAGGTAGATTTGCTACTATGGAAGAAGAGGTTCTCATACTATCCTGAGACAGATCGGAAGATCTGTAAAAGGTATGCTACTTTTCAGGAATTATGGCCCGTGGGAATACTATACAGATTCTGGGCAGTTAGGCTGAATTCTGGTAACTCAGTCAACATATTAATGTATACCTGTTATGGATAACACCTGTGATAGCTATGTAGTAAGGCGATGAACTCTAATTGAGGAGATAAAGCCAAATGTAAAAACAAAGTAAATAAGAGAAATATACAAATGTTTGTGCCTAAACAAAAGAGAACAATTATATTTGGTGTCATTGTTGGAGGAAACTTGAAAAAACTGGTACATCATGGGTTGAGCCTTGAGAGAGGGTTGGCATAACATAGGTAAAGAAGGAGGAAAGGATATTGCTACCTACCGAATGGATCCCAGCTGTGGGCATGGTGCCACAGAAAGAACAATAATGCTGGAATGTGTGTTTAATAGTCTTAGCAGTTTCTCCAAAGTTTACCATAACTAGAAAGGTGTATCTGTCCTTTAACCTATGCAAACCCCCAAAAAAGTCTGTAAGTCTGAAAAATTGATATCACGGTGTGATATCTGGAAGTTGCCCAAATATTTATGTCCACCAAAGTTCTGGGTTTGTGTGTGTTCAATTTGAAGCCAACTGACCTGCTCACCAGAAGATAAGACTGTTGTCTGTAACATTTCTAGGGATTACTGAGCCCTCCCCAATTCTTGGCAAACTTGGGAAACTTTGAACCTTCATAGCAGCTGCTTTTGGAGTTAAAGTCAGACACTTCATAGCGTTTTTAGAGTGCCTATGACTTCAAAGCAGTGGACTATGGGTCTAGAATAACTTAAAACATCATGTTGCTTTTTGCAAATGTACAAATAGTGAGATGAATGAACTGCTTGTGTGAAAAGAGAGTTACGTGCTTTCATTATTTCATTGTTATCATTTTTAATCCTCACCCAAGGATATGTTTCTTGATTTTAGAGAGAGAGGAAGGGAGAAAGAGAGAAACATTGATGTGAGAGAGAAACATTGATCAGTTGCTTCCTGTAGGCTCCCAGACTGAGGATCGAACCACAAACTGGGTATGTGCCTTGACCAGGAATACAACCTGCAACCTTCGGTGTATGGGCTGACACTTCAACCAACTTAGCCATCCACTTAGGGCTGTGCTTTTATTATTGTTTTTTTTTTATTCTTGTGCAAGGCAGCTTGATATGGTTGAAAACTGTTGGGAAAGTTGGGGTTTTCTTCTTGTTTTGCTGTGACCACAGGCAGAAATGTTAACCTCTCTCTCCCTTTATATCTACATCTAATAAACCCTTAGAAAAGTGGGCTGTTACATAGAGGAAATGTAAGTAACATCAAGAATGAAAAAATATGATTGCATTTTTATACCTGGAGTAGAGGGAGAGTTCATGGAGAGTTTCCTTTATCTTCTTAAAAATGTCTAGCTTTTTTGCAATTGTAGCTCATAATAAAACTGGCATTAAGTCTTAGAACAGAGTAAGGGGCTAGAAAGTAAAAGAGAGCAAGTAATTTTTTTTTCTGGAACAAATATTCCAGTGTGTCAGTGTAGCAGAAAATAACTCCAGTGGTGTATTTTTGAACAGTATTTGTAATATTAATATGTGCATGAAAATGTTATTTGATACTGCATCTTGTATGCACATGTAACTGTTCTTGTCTCAGGCTAGCCTCCTCTCAATCCACCTAATCCTGGAGTTTCTCCTTTTGCTCCTTAATGATGAGGCTAGTGGTGGGGAGCTGGAACACCCTCATTTAAGAGCTCCAAAAGAATATTAGGGTACACTAAACAGAATGGTCATTAGTATATTTACATATGTGTGTGTTCAAATATATGTATACATCTTATTTTTGTATCAAGAAGCAAGGTTAGTCTCAATACCCTGCCATTTTGAGACTAATTGAAAAATAGCTGCATGTAAAAAATCCATCCAAATGAAATAACTTAGAGATACATTTGTAAGAATACTTATATAATATTGACTTTGCTAAGCAAGTCTCCTTGAGCATATACACACAGTAAACTGGGAAAGGACTTAATGATATGTGGTTTTGGAGTTATCAGTCTTACCTCAGTATCTCAGAATTGGTGAAGTTATTATCAAGATTATGAATTTTTAAAACTATTTATCCTGATTCTGAACTTGTTTCTTGTTTTTCATGGTTTATTCTACTACTATACCATTATTATAATTCTCCCTTGTCTTATTATTCACTTTCATTTAAAATATATATTGTTATTGATTTTAGGGAAGAAGGGATAGGAAGGGAAATATCAATGGGATCGAGCCCACTACCCGGACATGTGCCCTGATCTGGAATTGAACCGTGACCTCCTTATTCATAGAAGGATTAAGGAAGAAAGTGGAGAAGTGGTTAGGAATAAAGGGTTTTGTATAAGTTTAGAGAGTTAAGGGATCAACAAGTGAGTTGTCAATTATGTTAAAAAATGAACAGTTTAAATGTGGTGTTTTTTTTTTTTTTTGCTTTTTTTTACATTAGCCCGGCCTGCATGGCTCAGTGGTTGAGGTAGATCTATAAACCAGGAGGTCAGGGCTCAATTTCCCGTCAGGGCACATGCCCAGGTTTCAGATTCCATCCCCAGTGAGGGGCGTGCAGGAGGCAGCCGATCAATGATTCTCTCTCACCATTGATGTCTCTCTCTTTCTCTCTCTCTCTCTCTCTTTCTCTCTCTCCCTCCTTCCTTTCCTCCCTCCTTCCCTCCATTACTCCCTCCCTCTCCCTCTCCCTTCCTCTCTGAAATCAATAAAAAATCCTATATAATAAAGAGCTAATATGCAAATGGTCATCACACCCGCACGCCATCATGTCGTAACAGCTCAGACACTCAACACTGGGGAGAGATGAATGGGGACCAGCCAGACACAAATGAGCTTGTGAGAGAGGAATGGGGACCAGCCAGGCTGCGGCCCAGGAGATGGACAAGCCGTCCGCCCCGCGGTCCTGGGCGCCTGCGGCTGTGGCCCAGGCGAAGCCGCCCACCCATGGTCCCTTGTGGCTGCAGCCGGCCCGGGTGAAGCCGGCTTGGGTCCTGGGTGCCTGCGACTGGCCGGAGGAGGGAATCCTGGGTCCCGGGGGCGGGGTGAGGCAGAGGCGGTTGGGGCAATCAGGCCAGCAGGGAAGCAGTTAGGGGCAATTTAGGCCAGTAGGGAAGCAGTTAGGGGCGATCAGACAGGCAGGCAGAGGTGGTTAGGGGTGATCAGGCAAGCAGGCAGGTGAGTGGTTAGTTGCCAGCAGTCCCGGATTGCGAAAGGCAATTGGACATCCCCCGAGGGGTCCCGGATTGGAGAGGGTGCAGGATGGGTTGAGGGACCCCTCCCCCACCCCACCATCCATGAATTTTGTACACCAGGCGTCTAGTGTATATATATATTTTAAAAAGACACATTAGACCAGATGGATTTAATTGATATCTTCAGATCATTTCCCTCAAAGAACCATAATATACATTCTATTCAAGTGCACATAGAACATTTTCTAGAATAGACCACGTTAGGACACAAAATAAGTCTCAGTAAATTTAAGAATATGGAAAGCATATGAAGCATATTTTCCATATTTTCTAGTATGAAACTAGAAATCAATCACAAAACTGAAAAAAAAAAAGAATGGGAATTTTCTACACCCTAGTCTTCAGAGAGATGATGTTATTATGTAACTTATGGAAGACCTCCTTAGGCAATCCTATATAATAAAAGCCTAATATGCTAAGTGTCCAGTCTTTCAGTCGTCTGTTCAACCAATCAAAGTTAATGGTATGCTAAGGCCGCTCAACCACTTGCTATGATGTGCACTGACCACCAGGGGGAAGATGCTCCAACCGGTAGGTTAGCCTGCTGCTGGGGTCTGGCAGATTGGGACTGAACAAGACAGTCCAGACATGCCCTGGAGCCCTCCCGAGGCCCCTCCCTGGCTGGCCAACCTCCCACGACCCTCCCCGGCCCCGATCATGCACCGGTGGGGGTCCTTAGCCTGGCCTATGCCCTCTTGAAACCCAGGACCACTCAGGGGATGTTGGAGAGCCAGTTTCAGCCCAATCCTGCAGGCCAGGCCGAGGGACCCCACTGGTTCATGAATTTGTGCACTGGGCCTCTAGTTATATATACACAAACATGCACATATACACATGCTTAAATAGAGTCAATATATATATGAATATATATTTTAGAGTATATACATATTCTCTATATACAAGTCAGCATTTATGTATGTATATTCATAGAGTGGATCTCATGGGTAGTAGCTGAACTTTAGGGTAAGCTCCAGGAATTGGATGGCTTTTCCCCTTCCCTTAAAGCTGACTGATTTAGTGTTGACAGCAGGACATGTGATCTCTCACCTAACATTCATTTTGTTTGTATTTTTTTATCATTTTATTATTTTTTTAAAATATATTTTATTGATTTTTTTACAGAGAGGAAGGGAGAGGGATAGAGAGTTAGAAACATCGATGAAAGAGAAGCATCGATCAGCTGCCTCCTGCACACCCCCCACTGGGGATGTGCCCGCAACCAAGGTACATGCCCTTGACCAGAATCGAACCCGGGACTCTTCAGTCCCCAGGCCGACACTCTATCCAGTGAGCCAAACCGGCTAGGGCTCATTTTGTTTTTAAATATCTCTTGTGATACCTTCATGCTTATATTCACCAGTTTACATTACCTTTAGAAACTCACATAACTTCTGTTTTCTTCTATTATTTTCTTAGTTGAAAGAAGAGAAATGTTTCTAGCTGCATAATAGCGATACCTGTGCAGTTTATTTTACCTGCACTACAGTGATGTGGACACTTGAAGCCCGGAATATACACTTGTATATTCCGAAGAACATCCCTCCTCCCTCCTGCTCTATTAGTTAGGTCTTTTCTCCTTTGTAAAAGTGAGCTTTCAGTGCATCAAAAATAGCTATATTCAAGGGTGGATAATAAAATATATCCACAAACCAAATTCAAGTAACTTGGATCCTCTACCTTTTTAATTACTGAAAAATAAACAAAGGTATAGTATTTTTTTCATAAAATAATTGCCATATATCATGTCCTTACTATATGTCACACCTTGTATTAGGAGTTTTATTTATTTATTTTTGTTAATCTTCACCCAAGGATATATTCCCATTGATTTTTATTTTTTATTTTATTTATTTGTTTTAATAATTCTTTATTGTTGAAAGTATTACATATCTTCCTCCCCCCCATTAGCCCCCTCCAGCCCCCCTGCCCTGCCCCCCTGCCCCAGGCCTTCAGGACCCCATTGTCTGTGTTCATGGGTTATGAATATATGCATACACGGTCTTTGGTTGATCACCTTCCATCCATCCCCGCCTTTCCTCTGAGTTTCTGCTTCCATGTCTCTGGATCCACTTGGTTCATCATTTTACTTTTTTACTTAGATTCCACATATGAGTGCAATTTTTCCCATTGATTTTTAGAGAGAGTGGAAAGAAGGGGAGAGACAGAGAGAAAGAAACATTGATGTGAGAGAGAAACATCGATTGTTTGCCTCCTGAATGTGCCCCAACCAGGGCTGGGATTGAGCCTAGGTACATGCCCTTGACTAGAATCAAATCTGGGACCCTTCAGTCCACGGGCTGACGCTCTATCCACTGAGCCAAACTGGTTAGGGTATAATAGGAGTTTTAAATACATTATACCATAGTCTAATCTTTGAATGAGGTAGATGAGAAATCTGAAACTCATGAAGTTTAAATAACTCCCATATAGTTACTGGTGGCTGAGTTTGGAATCAAATGTGAAATGGATGTAAAAATAAATATTTGTATATATTCCTATTTTATTATTAATTACATTCATATATTTGTGTGTTTGTACTTAATGTGATTAAAACATGCAAGTTAGCTAGCTCACATAGTGCCATCGATGAAACTTATCTCAAATAGTGTATATTTGAAGTGCAAATTGGGTGATAAATTTCAGTAAAAAATTTAGGCTTTTATTATATAAGATTTTCTTTCTTAGGAAAAAAGTTATGGTTTATAATTTGTTGTTGTTGTTGTTTTTTAATTGAAATGCCCATACTGAGGGCTCTCTCTGGTATAATTTATTTCTGGACTGATAGGCTATTTTAAGCTTGTTCATAATTAGTGACCTGTAAAAAATGAAGACATGGCTCTTCTAGATATTCTGCAAAGTAGTTATATTCCTCCATTTAAAATAGTAGGCTGTGCTTATAAAAAATCACCACTATCATGTGTACTACTGATTTCTCCCAGACTGATTAACAATCACTGGCCTTGGTAAGATTGATAGTTAAATGTCGTATTTGGCCTGATTTTTGCCTTTGGTTCCCTCAGGGCATTGCTTGGGCATTTCTCGCACAGAGTTAATTGAAGAGACTATTTCTGCGGGTTTCTTTTCTTGAAAATCTTGTTGTGCTCAAGAGGACAGTTGATTGCAAGCTCTGCTCTTAGCTGACAGTGAGTTCCTCAAAATGCAAAGCTTACAAATTAGTGTAGTTTAGTGATTTGTTTTAAACTTTTAGTTACAGCATTCTCTACTATAAAAGTCATTTTTTCTAGGCTTTTTGAATGCAGTTACTGTATTATAAAGTATAAGCCTGTACCATTCTGGCTATTGTGTGATTGATGCAGAAACTGCTTCGATAGGAAACCATTTCAAGAGAGAACAGGAAAGGTATTATTTTCAGCTGTAGTGCCCTGCATTTCTAAGCAGCTGATGTTTTCCCTCCCCCCCAACCCCTCAAGTGTCAGAGGCAATCTAGCCTTTTGAAATTTAACTCTTGATTTCGCCTGGCTGAAAAATCAGTGCCCTGAAATTCATTACACATTCACATTTCAAAATTGAGAATTCATTAATTGCTTAGTATAACTGTGTTGTTACTGTTGTATTTTAAAGTCAGACTTTTTATTCTAAGAACATGGAGAAACATCTGTTTTGTGAATTTTTCTCTAAACAGGGACTTCTTCATACCCAAGCCAGTTACTTGAAATTAGTGGGATATGAATTTTTGCACACTGAAAATTGTGATAATATTGTCAAGTGAAGTGGGTCATAATATATTTTGTAATTTTAGAATTTCAAATTGCAAGGCTTTGTAAAGGAATAGGGAAAAGATGATTCAAATCAAAGTGTAAAAGTGTTTAATCATAGATTTTATGTTTTTACTACCTCATACACTGAAAGCTATATTTGGGAGTACTTACAGAATATAGTAAACCTGGGTTTTGTTTTTCTCCACTTTCAACTTTTGTATTTTATGATACCTTAGATGCATACTCTTATTTTGGATGAAGTTAGATAATGTTTTAATAATCAAGAAATAATTATAATTATATACTTAAGATTTTTGTGCATATGTATTTTATGGTTTATCATTTAACTGAATATTGTATAATCCTATATAATAAAAGCCTATATGCAAATTGTCCCCTTAACGGGGAGTTCGACTGCTTGCTAAGACGTGCACTGACAACCAGGGGGTGGTATGGAACATGGTGGGCGTCGGCGACAAGGTGCTAAGGTGCTGGCAGCGGGTGGCAGTGGAGGTGCTGCTGGCCCCCATGGGCCCCGACGAGAGCAGGACCACAGCGGGATGGTGGAGCAGGTGAGCGGGCAGCGCCAGGCCACCTGGCAGGCCACCCCAAAGGACCCCACCTGTGCATGAATCCATGCACCAGGCCTCTAGTATTAACAATAATAATTCAATGTAATGACTAAAAAAGCTGGAATAGAGATCCTTAATCAAAATAAAGGGTGTAATGTCTTATGAATCTGAAAATACCATTTAAATATCTTTAGTTGTGACAAAAAGTTACAGTGCATATTTTTAAAGACTATTCAAAAATAGCTCTAAGGATATTTTCTGGTTGCTTAACTATTGACTGCTTCTCACTCATTGTATATAGCTGTCATCTTCCAAATAATTATTATGACATTACAGAGTTTTCTTGTCATTAATGAAAGACTCAGCATTTTTACAGATGGGAAGTTATTAATAAAGCAAATAAGTAAACATCAGAAAAGCAAATTTTCAACATGCTCTGCTCTGGAGGACTGGATTTGCAGTTTCTTGGGAGGAGCAGGTGAGTTAGCCTGGTCATAGCATTGGGTTAGAACAGCGGTTCTCAACCTGTGGGTCACGACCCCTTTGGGGGTCGAACGACCCTTTCACAGGGGTCGCCTAAGACCATCGGAAAACACATATATAATTACATATTGTTTTTGTGATTAATCACTATGCTTTAATTATGTTCAATTTGTAACAATGAAATTGGGGGTCACCCCAACATGAGGAACTGTATTAAAGGGTCGCGGCATTAGGAAGGTTGAGAACCACTGGGTTAGAACTATGCAGAATCAGCTGGAATAGATTTATTATTACAGGCAGACAGTTGGGTCACATCGTGGGAATTAGGCTGGATCGAGGCAGGATGAAGTATCTGCGTGTCAGAGATTGGCTTCAGGAAACTGAGACAGAGAAGATTTACATGCAAGTGGTTATTAGGGAGTGCTCTTGGGAATAACACCTGGACGGGAGGAAGGAAGCTGGATTGAGCAGAGGGAGAAGTTGAACTGTGATTCAGTTGTGACAGAGTTCCACACTGAGGCTGGGCTACTGGGAAGCTGGGGTGGACCTTCAGAGATGCCAGGCAGTCTGGTGAGCCCTATTTTCCAGAGAGCCCAGGGGTAATGAAGCAGTATTTACACCCTGTCTTTCCCTCCTCCAAGTAACCAGTTGTTTTGGTAAAATTTTAAAATCCCTCATTATCCTACACTATATTTATACATTTGACCAATCGTATATTTGGTTTCAAGGAGTTACAGACTAAATTGTGTCCCCAAAATTCATATGTTGAGGCCCTGAATCTTAGTGTAACTGTATTCTAAGATAGGCCATTAAGGAGGTAAAATTACATGAGGTTATGAGGGTGGGACTCTAATCCAATAGGGTTGATGTCCTTATGAGAAGAGGAAGAGACACTAGGAGAACAGGCACACAAAAGTGACAACACAGCAAGAAGGTGGCTATTGCAGGCCAAGGAGAGAGGCCTCTGGAGAAACCAGTCCTCCGGCACCTTGATCATGGACTTCCAACTTCCATAAGTGCGAGAAAATAAATTTGGTTGTTTAAGACGCCCAGTCTGGGGAATTTTGTTATGGCAGCTCTAGCCAAATAACACAGGTGTCCATGAAAGAAAATGAGCACAAAGGCAGAAATCCGCCCTTCTCCCCCTTTTACCCTTTTCTATTATATTTCTGGCAGTTCTATATCATCTAGTAAGGGGTGTTATAGGCATGCCAAGTTTGCAAGTTGGTCCAAGCAGTACTACTGCATCTTTCCTGGGGTCCTCACCAGGGTGATAATAACTCTTTTATCACAAAGGGTGCACCCATATAAAAAACCCCTCCCTTATGCAACTTTATATCCTTGGCCATCCTAATCCAGCACCCTTGGAATCTATTCCCCTACATCAGCGGTTCTCAACCTGTGGGTCGCGACCCCTTTCACAGGGGTCGCCTAAGACCATCAGAAAACACATATATAATTACATATTGTTTTTGTGATTAATCACTATGCTTTAATTATGTTCAATTTGTAACAATGAAAATACATCCTGCATATCAGATATTTACATTACGATTCATAACAGTAGCAAAATTACAGTTATGAAGTAGCAACGAAAATAATTTTATGGTTGGGGGTCACCACAACATGAGGAACTGTATTAAAGGGTCGCGGCATGAGGAAGGTTGAGAACCACTGCGGATTGGCTATCAGTAAGGGGTTTAGGGGTAGATTTTAAGGGAGAAAAGTGATATCTTGCCACACAGAGGCCTCTGTGTCAATGAACTCTCAGTTACCTAACTTTATGTCCCATTCCCTGTTGACCCAGCATCCTTAGACTCAGTCCCAAAGCTACTGTACTGACCCTGCTGGCAATGTTAGTTACGTCCAATGGGCCATTGTTCCTTTCCTCTCTTGTCAGGCTCAGCAGCTCCCCAGCCAGTTATTACTTATACCTCTTTATTGGTCTCTTAGGCAAAAGAGGATATGGTGGCAAATCCTGAGTGGGCCTCTTGTCCTCTTGCAAAGAATTGTCATCTGAATTGTCCTCAAGCAAGGAGGAAGCAGGAAGCACCAATCTCTAATGGATCGTGTGTCACTTGTGTATGTCTATAGAGTCCAGGGGAACCTGATGATCAACATTGTTGAGTGACCCGATGTTCATTTCCCAAATCTCCAGAGCTCCACATTTTCCCAATTGGGTCCCTTACTTTTATGTAGGAAACTTTTAGGATGAATTCAATTGTCCCCAGAACTCCTAACCTTGTAATTAAGCTCTGGACCTGACCCTCAGGATTTTTTTACCTTCTGTTTTCTAGGAGATGAAATTGTTTTAAGCTACTGACAAGAAGGCTTTCTGGATTTCACACTTCACCTTAAATTTGGTAATTGTATTAGTTTTTATTGCTATTGTAATGAATTACCACAAGCAGTGATTTAAAGCAATAAAAATTATAGAAGTGGGATCATCAGGCCAAATGGCAGTTCCATTTTTAATTTTGTAAGGAAACTTCATACTGTTTTCCACAGTGGCTGCACCAGTCTACCTCCCCACCAGCAGTGTACTAGCGTTCCCTTTTCTCCACATTCTAACCAACACTTGTTGTTTGTTGATTTGTTGATGATAGCCATGTTGATAGGTGTATGGTGATAGATACCTCATTGTCATTTTTGATTTGCATCTCTCTAATGATTAGTGAGTTTGAGCACTTTTTCTTTTGTCTCTTGGCCTTCTGTATGTCCACTTTGGGGAAGTGTCTATTTAGTTCCTTTGCCCATACAAATATATTTTTATTGATTTCAGAGAAGAAGGGAGAGGGAGAGAGATAGAAACATCAATGATGAGAGAGAATCATTAGTCGGCTGCCTCCTGCATACCCCACACCTGGGATCCAGCCCTCAATCTGGGCATGTGCCCTGACTGGGAATCGAACCATGTCCTCCTGGTTCATAGGTTGATGCTCAACCAGTAAACCATGCCTGCTGGGCCTTTGCCCATTTTTTAATTTGATTGTTTGTCTTCCTTTTATTAAGTTATATGGGTTCTCTTACCATTTGAAACACTATGGAGGGTCCTGGAGAGTATTATGCTAAGTGAAATAAGCCAGTCAGAGAAAGACAAGTATCACATGATATCACTCATATGTGGAATATAATGAACAAAATAAATTTATGAACAAAATAGACCCAGAGACATAGAAGCATGGAACAGACTGAGGAATTTCAGAAGGCAGGTAGGGGTTGTGGTGTGGGTGGGGAGAGATTAACCAAATAACTTAAATGCATATATGTGTAGCCCATGGATAGAGACAATAGTGGGGTGAAGGCCTGAGAGAGGCGGGTATGGGATAGATGGGGGTCAATGGCAAGAAAAGGGGACATCTGTAATACTTTCAATAAAGAAGATACATTAAAACAATTCTTTTATAGCACTGTAGTTCAGAAGCTTGACATGGGTCTCACTAGGCTACAATCGGGTCAGCAGGCCTGTGTTAATTTCTGCAGGCTCTCAGGGAGAATCCATTTCCTTGTTCTTAGTTACTAGAGGCTCCCCACATATATTGACTCATGGCCCATTTTTTTCATCTCCAAAGCTAGCAAGGTTGCATTCCTCTGTGCCTTCTGCACTCACATCTCCCTCTGACTCTCCTCTACTGCTGCCCTCTTCCACTGTCAAGGACCTTATGAATACAGTGGACTCATCCTGATAATCCAGGATATATTCTTCTTTAAGGTCAGCTAATTAGCAACCTTAGAACATCTGCAAACTTAGTTCCTCTTTGCCATGCAACCTATTATATTCACAGTTTCTGGGGACTAGGATGTGGGCATCTGTGGAGGGAGGTTAATATTCTGCCAACTACAGTAATAAATTGATGTTAACCTTCCACTGTCTTTCTCAAGTGCATGGGTAGTCCCCAGTAATAATCATCTAATTCTATACTACTTGTAGTCATTATTTAACCCAAGTTCTCAAGCACTTGAGGCATTGCATACAGCTTCCTCTGGTATATCATTTCAGTTCATCTGGGGAAGACAGATAAAATTATGCGAAGCTCAAGCAATATCAGGCACTCATCTCAGCAAATCTAAGCAAAGAACTGTTGCCTCCAGAGTATTGCTTTGATAAAGTCTATTCTCCTTGGAAATATGTTGCTACTGTCTTGTTTGTATTTCTTGTATTACTCATGTTCTATAGAAAATGATTTTTTTTTCTGAAGGAACTTAACTGTGGCAATTTCGATCTCCTAAAGGTGAAAGGTTTTTTGTTTGTCTGTTTTTGTCCATCTAAGATTCTTGCTAGATATTGAAGATCTGCCAGGATATGGCTCGTACCCACCAGTGGCTCCATGAATTGGTTATTGAAAGAAAATGGGGAGAAGATGATTTGTGAGGCAGTACCTCCTGCAGGCTAAATCTGGCTCAGACTTCCAATTACTCCATGTGGTATGGTAAGATTTTTTTGCCACACATGCCATATCTTTGGGGATTTGGAGATCCTGATTTCTGAGTCTGAGTTATAGTTCTTATTCATTTTTCCTTTTTTGAAAAAAAAAATTAAAGATGTTATCTTTCTACTATCAGTGATCAATTACTGGAGAATTGTGTGTGTGGAGAGAGTACTGGAAGGATCTTTGCAGTTTTAAAATAATTAAAGAATTATAAGGTACTATTTTCTTCCCTTTTTTTAAAATTGCAGTTTACATTCAATATTATTTTGTAATAGTTTCAGGTGTATATAAGGTACTATTTTCTAACCCATCCTCCATTAGCCTAGTTTGCTGATGTTTTACAGGACTTGTTTTCCCCCAAGAAATAATTACATAATCTAAAAACAATTTTAATGTAATTTTATAAGTTTATTACACATGAATACAATTATAATTATTTTTTAATATTTCAAATATTAAATAAATTAATAT
>NW_005354109.1:596644-615571 GCF_000412655.1 Myotis brandtii
TTAGTTTATATATTATATATATATATTATTAAAGTTCAGGTTTTCTGTGAATAATTTATTATGTTTATATAGAACTTTTGTTCTCAGGAATAATGTATGAGAAAAATATTGGCCATATTTAAGTTTTCAGTTTATGATCTTCCTTATTCCAGAAGAAACTGAGATGTTCCAATAGTACCTTATTGTAAAGGAAAATAACAAAGAAATCTATTTCATAGATAACACTTCTCTGTATCTTTTGCTAGTTCTCCATTTTCTCAATCACCAGATAGTTGAGATTCTCAGGTTCTATCCTTGTCCCTCTTTTTTTTTTTGCTTACGCTGAACCCTCTGGCCTTAGGCAGTTTGAATTTCATCTCTGTCTGATGACTTTCAAACTTGTGCTCCTTACCAGATCTTTGTCCTGAGCTCCAAAATAATTATATCTGTTTCGTTCACGTTTCCCCTTAGATTGCTCAAAGATATCAAAATTAATATGTCAAAAGCTGGATCTGATCATTGCCTAAATCTTTCTCTTTGCCTTCCCCTTCTCTTTAAGGGTCACAACTGTTCCTGTCATCCACCTGGAAGTCATATGTGACCCGGCTTTCTCTTTTATGCCCGTATAACCTGTCTATCGTGTTTATTGTGGACTAGTCCTGAAAAGCATGTCTCCGATGTACTACTGCCACCACCTGGTCCATGCCATTTTTATATTTTGTCTCTAAAGTTGCAGTAGTTGCTTAACTAGTTTCCCCACTTCCTCTCTGACAAAGTCCTTCACCTGCTTCGTATCCTTCCATACACACATCCATACATCAAGCCTGCATAACTTTTTAAATATACTTTTTTATTGTTGATAGTATTACAGATATCTCCCTTCTCCCCTTTACTCCAATCCTCCCAACCCCTACACCCCTCCTCCTTTTCTTCATTATGCTATTGCCTATGTCCAATGGCTATGCCTATCCTATATAATAAAAGCCTAATATGCTAAGTGTCTGGTGGTCCAGTTGGCCGTTCAACCAATCAAAGCATAATATGCTAATGATATGCTAAGGCCATTCAACTGCTCGCTATGACGTGCACTGACCACCAAGGGACAGACAGTCGACCGGTCAACCAGTCACTATGATGTGCACTGACCACCAGGGAGCAGATGCTTCTACTGGTAGGTTAGCTTGCTCCTGGAATCCAGCTGATTGGGAGTGAGCGAGATGGGCCGGACACACTCTGGAACCCTCCCACAGGCCCTCCCCACTGGCCAACCTCCCACATCCCTCCCTGACCCTGATCGTGCACCAGTTGGGTCCCTTGGCCTGGCCTGTGCCCTCTCTCAATCTGAGACCCCTCAGGGGATGTCAGAGAGCACAACGGTAGAATTATTGGTTGCTATGACGCGCACTGACCACCAGGGGGCAGACGCTCAACATAAAATCTGCCCCCTGGTAGTCAGTGTGCTACCACAGGGAGAGCGCTGCTCACCAGAAGCCGGGCACATGCTGGCAAGCGCAGCAGTGGTTGTGGGAGCCTCTCCTGCCTCCACAGCAGTTCTAAGGATGCCCAGCTGACAGGCCTAAGCCGTCAGTCAGACATCCCCCAAGGGCTCTCGGAATGTGAGAGGGCGCAGGTTGGGCTGAGGCCCCTCCCCACCCGAGTGCACAAATTTTGTGCACCGGGCCTCTAGTAAGTATATAAGTTCTTGGTTTATCCCTTCTCATCCCCCCAACCCCACATTGAGGTATGTCAATCTGTTCCATATATCCATGCTTCGGGTCTTATTTTATTGGTCAATTCATTCTGCTCATTAGATTCCACAAATAAATGAGATCATGTGATATTTGTCTTTCTCAGATTGGCTTATTTCACTTAACATAATAGTCCTCCATGTACTTCCATGCTGTCCCAAAGGGTAAGAAATCCCTTTTTTTTACAGCTGCAAAGTATTCCATTGTGTAAATGTTCCACAGTTTTTTTTATCCAGGAAAGGAGAGGGAGAGAGAGATAGAAACATCACTGATGAAAGAGAATCATTGATCGGCTGCCTCCTGCATGCCCCACACTGGGGATTAATCTTCAAAATCAATGGGCTAAAATCAATTTAAGTATCTATAGGCTGCATTCTTTCTGGAGCCTGTAGGGGAGAATCTGTTGCCTTGCTTTTCCAGCTTCTAGAGGCCACCTATATTCTTTGGCTCATGGCCCCTTTCACCACCTTTGAAATCAGGATAGTACATCTTCAAGTCATCTTCTACTCTGACAGTCTCCTGCTTCAATCTTATCAGAGCCCTTATGATTTCATGGGATCTCTCCAATGGAAAATAATCTAGGATATTCTTTATATCTCGATATTTCAATTAATGATATGGTCAAAAGTTCCTTTTGTTATGTAAAGTAAGATTCACAAGTTTTAGGGATTAGAATGTGGACATCTTTGGGGAGAGACATTATGCGCCCACTGCAGCCAGATTCTATAGTCTAGAGACTAAAATGATTGTTTTCATATTCAAACACCACTATAATTTTTATTGAATGTGTATAGATGCTCTAATAAAGTAATTTAAAATTGGCTATGAGAAAACTGGCCTGCTTTATACTATGATCCACTGAATAACCTTTTAATGGCTCATTTTCTCCTTTTCACTACAGAAATTACGCCCAACAAGGACAGTGCCTGGTAATGAACTTTTAGGAATTACTCTATTTTAACAAAAAGACTCTAATCAGTTTCCCTCACAACTTCTTTTTTTCCATTTAAATAATGAAAAGTAGAGAATCTAAACCATTTCATTTTCATTTTAGCACTGCTTTTCCTCAAGTTTATCTTTGTGGGTAAAACAGAAAGTAAAAACATTTTTGTTATCCTAATAAAAAAAAGATTATTTTTTTATCAAGAAACTGCCAGTCAAATTGTGAATTCCTGATTTTTATGTACACAGCAGAGCTTTTAAAGAGAGATTAAGAGCTTCCATCAGGTATGCTAACAGTTGGTACCTGTTTGCTTTCCCATATTTTGAATGGCTGCTGATAAAGAGATGCAAGGTTTTATTTCAATAACTATGATTCTAATCCCTTGCATAATAAACTACTTCTAAGAGGTGAGTATTGTGGAATTATTGGGAAGAAATTGCTATTTCATATTTACATCATCAGTCTCCCTACAGCATAGCTAAATCAGTGGTTTGCATATGCATATCTAAAAGTGGTGAATGTTAGTGATTTCCACGTCATTTTTATAATGATTGACAAGAAGTACCCGAGATGCTAAAATAGTCTGCTCATTAAATATCTTTTCAACTTTTGATAGACATATGATTAAAATGGTATAATGTAGTACTTTAAAATATTTTCCTTTTTTTTCTTCATGAACAGAATTTAAAATAAAGGAACATGCAGAGAATTCACTATATATTTGGTTATTCCTTTAAGAATAGAATATGATTTCTCATCAGCAAAGGGAAGGAATATAGTCATTGTGCTTCATGTGAATATAGTGAAAGTTCATATAGTGCTTACTATTTGCCAGGAAAATTCCAAGGAACATATTGTTATCCTTGTTTTATATATGAGAAAATGAGGGAAAGACAGGTTAAGTCCAAGTTCCATAACTAGTAAATAATAGCTAGGCTTTGAAACCAGACAGTCTGTCTCAATAGTCTGAACTCATAACAAAATAAACCATTATTGTATTTTTAAGTATATTATTAAGAAGTAATCTGATGAATATGCAAATAATTTACCCCAAATAGAAGTCTTCTGGAGGTTAAATTTACAAAGCTATTTTAGTTAACAGAATTGGGAGTATGGAATACAATGTCTATGATATAATGTAGATATTTAGGAATTGTGTATGATGTGGGTTTAGGAACACCATTTTTTGGAAAGCAGGATATGAAGCTGTGTTTGCCTGGCAATGTGTGGGAGGTTGAGAATATGTTGATTTTTACTCAGATATATTTGGTGGTGAATAAGTGAGAGCTAAAGCTCTCTCCAAGCCTTCCTTTGGAATGGCTGCTAGATGTAGGTCAGTGATGGCGAACCTATGACACGCGTGTCAGAGGTGACATGCGAACTCATTTTTTTGGTTGATTTTTCTTTGTTAAATGGCATTTAAATATATAAAATAAATATAAAAAATATAAGTCTTTGTTTTACTATGGTTGCAAATATAAAAAAATTTCTATATGTGACACGGCACTAGAGTTAAGTTACGGTTTTTCAAAATGCTGACACGCCGAGCTCAAAAGGTTCACCATCACTGATGTAGGTTCTCATCTATTTCTCATCTGTTGGAAAGTTGTGCATTTGTGCTCATATCCTATATAATAAAGAGGTAATATGCAAATTAACCCTCAAGCCCTCACAAAGATGGCTGCCTACAACCAGGCCGGCAGGGGGGTTAGTGAGGGACGACCAAACGACTGAACAAACAGGCTGTGTCGGGTGACCAGGCTGGCAGGGGTTTAGTGAAGGACAACCAAACGACTGAACAGCAGGCTGCCTGGGGTGACCAGGCAGGTGGGGGGTGGGCCGTGAGGGAGCAAGAAAGCCTCCTGTTCGTTTCAGCTGCCTGGCTGCTGGTCGCCATCTTGGTTGGCAGTTAATTTGCATATTGCCCTGATTAGCCAATGAGAAGCATGTTGGAGGTACGGTTAATTACCATGTTTGTCTATTATTAGATAGGATATATAGAATAGAGGCCCGGTGCATGAAATTTGTGCATGGGGGGTCCTCTCAGCCCAGCCTGCACCCTCTCCAATCCAGGACCCCTTGGGAGATGTCTGACTGCCAGGCCTAAACTGATCCTGGGGATCAGGCCTAAACTGGCAGACGGACATCCCTCTCACAATCCTGGACCACTGGCTCCTAATCGCTCACCTGCCTGCCTGACTGGTAGCTCTTAACTGCCCCCCACCACCGGCTTGGTCACCCCTTACTGCCCCCCCCTGCCATCCTGGTCGACCCCAACTGCCCCCCTCTGCCGGCCTGGTTGCCTCTAACTGCCCCCCCCCCCGCATGCTGGCCTAGTCCCTCCTCACTTCCCCCCCTGCCAGCCTAATCATATCCAACTGTCCCCCCTGCCGGCCTGGATGCCCCCAATGGAACCCCCTGCTGGCCTGGTTGCCCCTAACTGCCCCCCTGCCAGCCTGGTTGCCTCTTACTGCCCCCCTGCCAACCTGGTCACCCCCAACTGCCTCCCTCCAGCCGGCAGGCCCTGATCACCTGATTGGGGCTGGACCCCAGGCTGGGATGGGAAACTGGGAGTGGGTGGAGGCGGACACAACCTCTTTCCCAGGGGGGTCGAGGGCTGGCTCCCTCTTTGGGGCCACTGGCCAACCTCCTGTGTCCTGTCCCTCCCCCTAGCCAGCAGGCCCCAATCAGCCTGCTGCCCGCTGATGTGGTATTGGCGCAGCGGCAAGGGAAGGAGGAGGTGGGGAGGCAGGGAACCGGCGTCCGTTCCTTCTGTGCCCAGCCTGGCCCTGATCGGCCTGGCCCCAATTGGCCCTGATTGCCGGTCGGCCTAAGGACGCCACCCATGCATGAATTTTGTGCACCGGGCCTCTAGTTCTTATATAAAAATGCATACATGTTTATTTAACACACGTAGTTATACCGTACTTACTGATTTATTTAATTCTCAGAGTATTCTAATAAGATAAGTGCCACAATATCCCCACTTCACTGGTGAGGGAACTGAGTAGGGAGAAATGAACAAACCGCCTAAGGTCCCTGAGATATTTAAGTGGCAGACCCAAGGTTCTGTCTCCAAAGTCCATTCTCTGTTCATAAAATAGTTCAAATCTGTGAGAAAAACTTCCTCTTAGGAGAGGAGCCGGGGCCCTCTTGATTTTATCCCAGTTCACACTTTTTCCTACTTTCCAGTAACAGTTAGAATAAGAATTAAATGTGTGACACCCTGCCTCCACTCTTTACCCTTTGGGCTCTAGCTTGTTCTCAACCACAATTTATACTGATTGTTTTCTCTCTCTTCTCTCTTCCCTCTTGTCCTTGCCTCTCCTTTCTTTCAAATAAGTTGGGTAGACTAATGGACTGGTAAATGAATTTATATACTTCTGAAATGGCATTTTGTGTATAAAACATTTGTGAGCCTTAGCTAAAGTTGTTACATGGGAATGAAGTATTACAGTAAAGCTTCTAATTAATTCACATCAGTTTATAGGGTTATCACAATGTTCAGCCTAGATTGTTTTGCAAGAAGTTTAAATCCTTATGATGACAAATAACAACTCATTAGAGGATAGTCACTGCTTATCAATCTTTCTATTGATCTATTATTATCTTTGGTCTGGACCTTTGAACTCTTAGTCATCATTCAGCTCTATATTCAAATACTACTTTATTTTGGTATTGCTTTCCTCCACTCGAGTTTCTCTTCCCCTTTTCTCTAATACTTGGCCCCTCATTATAGTATTTTCATTAGACTACTTTTCATATTCATACTTGCATTTAGAATCAAGTAAGTAGAAATGATGACACATTTTTAGAAGCATTCATTGAATCAGGGATTTCAAACCCCTAGAGTTGTCTGAGTTGATAATATAAGTAAGGAAGTAATTGATCGTGCTTTGGAATCAGACTTGGCATATATTTGGTGAAGGGACCTGTTTTATTCTTTAGACCAGGTAATGATTTGTATTTCTGATTAAACTATGGACTTCTTGGCTTGACTCTGAGTATTTCAAGATTAGACATACTTAATTTGCATTGGATACATACATATGTATAGGTGCTAAATATATTTGTAATTTTTTGTTGAATTAAAACAAAAAAATGAATGCCTGCTATGTTTCATTCCTCGAGAATCATAAGATGACTTGAGTAAGAGAGACAGAAAAGTACATAAATAATTGCAAAGTTGTTTATTTAATAAGTATGTGATATGTACTTTCTAGATGCAGGTTATATTCAGTTCTGTATATGTACTTGTAAACAAGAGAAGTGGTGCTCCTGCCTCTGTTGGGTGTATGCTGTGATCTTATGTGATATGTGCAGTGGAAGAAATGCACAGAAAGGCTTCTTAGAAGAAATGATGTTTGAGCAAGTCTTCATAAAAGCTTCAGGAGTACTGAGGGGGAGAGTGTATGTCAGGCAGAGGGATGAGCATGTGCACTAAGTCAGCCCTTAGAGGACTATAAGTGGAATAACTACTGGAGAGTAGATAGATGTAGGTGGGTAAGAGAGCAGGCAAGGGGTATAAAATTAGGGTGGGGCCTTTATGATGTGGGCTTTATATGATATTAGAGGCCCGGTGCACAAAAATTTGTGCACTCGGGGGGGAGGGTCCCTCAGCCTGGCCTGTGCCCTCATGCAGTCTGGGACCCCACGGGGGATGACCACCTGCTGGCTTAGGCCTGCTCCTCGGGGGATTGTTCCTAAGCTGGCAGTCAGACATCCCTCTGGCAGCCCGGCAGCCCTCGGGGGATGTCCACTTGTCAGCAAGGAGCAGGCCTAAGCTGCAGTCAGACATCCTTAGTGCTGCTAAGGAGGCGGGAGAGGCTCCCACCACCACTGCTGTGCTGGCAGCCATCAGCCTGGCTTGTGGCTGAGCAGAGCTCCCCCTGTGGGAGCGCACTGACCACCAGGGGGCAGCTCCTGCATTGAGTGTCTGCCCCCTGGTGATCAGTGTGTGTCTAGTGACCAGTCATTCCCAGTCGTTCTGCTGTTAGGGTCAATTTGCATATTATCCTTTTATTATATAGGATAGAGGCCTGGTGCATGGGTGGGGGCCGGCTGGTTTGCCCTGAAGGATGTCCTGGATCATGGTGGGGGTCCTGCTGGGGTGCCTGGCCACCCTGGGTGAAGGGCTGAGGGCAGTTTTCAGACTGGCCCCACCCCCTTCAGGGAGGCGGGTCCTGCTGGGGTGCCTGGCCAGCCTGGGTGAATGGCTGATGGCTGTTTTCAGGCGGCCACAGCCCCTTCAGGGTAAGGGTCCTCGCTGGGGTGCCTGGCCAGCCTAGGTGAGGGGCTGATGGCTGTAAACAGGCTGGCCACAGCCCCTTCATGGTGGGGGTCCCTGCTGGGGTGCCTGGCCAGCCTAGGTGAGGGGCTGATGGCTGTAAACAGGCTGGCCACAGCCCCTTCATGGTGGGGGTCCCTGCTGGGGTGCCTGGCCAGCCTAGGTGAGGGGCTGATGGCTGTAAACAGGCTGGCCACAGCCCCTTCATGGTGGGGGTCCCTGCTGGGGTGCCTGGCCAGCCTAGGTGAGGGGCTGATGGCTGTAAACAGGCTGGCCACAGCCCCTTCATGGTGGGGGTCCCTGCTGGGGTGCCTGGCCAGCCTAGGTGAGGGGCTGATGGCTGGTTGCAGGCTGGACCCGGCCCCCAGCCACCCAAGCTCCCAGTGGAGGTTGGCTGTAAGCAGGTGTCTGGGATTTATTTATCTTTTATAATTGAAACTTTGTTGCCTTGAATGGAGTGCACAGCTGGCCAGGGCAGGCAGGAAGCTTGGCTTCCTCCATCGCCAGGGCAACCAAGCCTCCTACTTGCTCCATCTCCATGGCTGCCGGCCGCCATCTTGGTTGGGTTAATTTGCATATAGTCACTCTGATTGGCTGGTGGGCGTGGCTTGGGGCGTAGCGGAGGTGCGGTCAATTTGCATGTTTTTCTTTTATTAGATTAGATGCTAAAAATTGATCTACAAGCATTCTGGAGGGACATAGGAAGTTCTTCTCTGATTTTTAGCAAGTAATATGACAAAGTTAGTTTTATCTTAACACGATAGCAGCTACAATAACATAAAAGGCAGCCATATGGAAGACTATTAGGGTATAACTGGAGACAAGGAGGACACAAATTTAAATAAACCTGGTAAGGAATAATAAGAACATGAATTGACATATTTGTGCCAATGTTAAATTATGGAGGACTCATTCAAGAGGCAATTAGAAGAAATGACCTATAGCAGTTAAAAACTAGGTATGCATGGTTAGGAAGAAGTGACTTCCAAGTGGTTGGCTTCTAGGGGTTTCACTTCTCAAGGAGTCAGAATGGAAGAGTCAATTAAGGGTGTTTGGGAGTCAAAGCTATGTAGGTATCAGATTGTCTAGGCACAGTGTTTCTACTGAGAAAAAAGTCACATGGAGTCTTAATGGATTGGTGATGGTGGAGGGGTCCTTGAATGGGACTGAGAGACAGCAGTGACAATGGTAGGAGTTGAACTGGAAAAGGCACAAGAAAACAAAACAGTAAGCAATGCGAAATACCATAAAAGTTTTAAATAGAAGAACAAAAAAATGAAATTTTAATTCAAAATTAAAGAGGTCATGTATGACCCTAATGAGAGGAGGCACAATATAGTTGAGTAGAATTCAAATTTGCAGTGGTTTGAGGTAAAAAATACAAAATAGGCTGGAGACCATGAATAATTTTAAAAAGAAATCTTTAAGCAATTTTGTTATTCTGTTAAAGTTATAAAATGCATTTACATAAACCTAGATGGTAAAGCCTGTTACACATCTAGGCTACATGGTATAAACTATTGCTCCTAGGCTACAATCTTTATAGCATGTTACTGTACTGAATACTGTGGGCAAGTGTTCTACAATGGTCAGTATTTGTGTCTAAACATTTCCACAGATCGGAAAGATACAGTAAAAATACGGTATTAAAGATAAAAAAGGAGCCCTGGCCAGTGGGACTCAGTGGGTTGGAACATTGTCCTGTACATGAAAAGGTGGCAGGTTCAATTCCTGGTCAGGGCACATACTTACGTTGTGGGTTCAATCCCTGGTTGGGGCTTGTTTGGGGGAGGAGGGTAAACTGATCAATGTTTCTCTCTTGCATCGATGTTTCTCCCTCTAACAAAAGAAAAAGATAAAAAAGGATATACCTGTGTAGGGATTGGAAGTTGCTCTGGATGAGTGGTGAGTGAATGTGAAGGCCTAAGACATTCCTGTACACTACTGTAGACATTATAAACACTTAGGCTACACCAAATTTATAAAACAGCCCAGATTAAATCAAGCACAAGAGAAGTGATGCAGTCAAGACACATAGGTTAAGTAGACAAAAGGCTAATGAGGCTGCAGCCTGCATAGCGTGATACATTGTTTTGCAGCAAATTGCCACGATGGCTAGGATGTCACAGGCAGTAAGAATTTTTCAGCTCCATAAACTCATGGGAACCCCAAGTTTTATGCAGTCTGTTGTTGACTGAAGAGGCATATGACTGTATGTATTATATTTGGTGGTAATAGTGCTACAAAGAATATAAATTAAGATTCAAAGATAGAGAACAATGGCATGGGGATACTATCTAAAGTACAATAACCAGAGAAGACTTCCTATCCTGACATTTCATCCGAATCCTTAATTATGTCAGGAAGCTAAGACATAGCATTCTAGGCTGAGGGAACTCAGTGCCATGACCCTGATGTGGAATTGTCCCTAGTATGTTAAAGGAATACCAAGGAACTCCAAGGTAGTGGAGAAAGTAATAGAAGGTAAGAACAGAGAGTTAACCAGGCACCGATCATGTAAGCATTGGAGATTATTAAATGCACTAAAGACATACTAAAGAGTCTTTAGTAAACACCATTAAATATATTTGAATATATTCTGACTGAATGTAGTGGGGACCAGAGGGTCTGAATAGAGATGTGAGATCATCTGTCATAGGCTTTATTTATTTGTTTATTTATTTCTGTTAATCTTTACCGGATGATATTTTTCCATTGACTTTTAGAGAAAGTGGAAGGGAGGGGGAGAGACAGAGATAGAAACATCAATGTGAGAGAGAGTCATTGATTGGTTGCCTCCCACATGTACTCCATCTGGCACCAGGGATCAAGCCTGCAACCAAGGTCTGTGCCCTTGACTGAAATCGACCCTTCAGTCCGTGGGCTGACACTCTAACCACTGAGCAAAACCGGCTATGGCATCTGTCTTAGGTTTTAAAAGGATCACTCTACTTGCTGGGTGTAGAGTAGACTAGAAAGGATTGAAGTTGGCTGACAGAGGCTCATTGGAAGGCATTTGCCACAGCTAAAGAGAAAGATGGTGTGGTTTGGACTAGAATGAAGATGATGAGAATATTCATGATTCTATTATCTGTTTTGAAAGTATGGGGTAACAGGATTGGTTATTGGGCTGGTTTTAGTTGTGAGAGAAAAAATGGAGACCAAGCCCACCTTACTAATTTTAGCCTGAGTGATTTTGCAGTATTAGGCTAAATAAGTCTGAGGGTGAAATAGTTTGGCAGATCTTTTATTCCTACACCTTTATCTAGCATTGGGGATGCAGGTACCCAAGAGCTTCACACGTGGTAGGCATTTGATAAATGTTTGCCTTAGACTCAGTTCCATCTTCAAGAAAGCACAGAAAGTTTTGTTTAAGGTGCTAAGAATCATATTAGGTACTTTTTGTTACTAAGCTCTCTCAGACCACAATTGGATTTTTAATTATCTTCCTATGAATCCTCTCTGCTCCTCACTCCTATTGCTCAATATAAATGTATTGTGAATTATTTTATCTGCAAAATGGATTCTACTTTAATGTCTGTAAATTATGTGTCTGCACACACATCCATAAGCAGAGGCGTACTTTGGGGATACAAACAGATCTATTGGCACTAACACTACCGAGTATTTCTGTCTCTGGATGCCGGGGGCTTCATTTGAATTCTTTGTGCTAGGCATCATTAGGCCAGGTTCTTTAACTGTGTTACAACAGTTTCAAGACCATAATCACATGTTCAAAGCCTGGCAAGATTTGATTGAGAATAATGATGACAAAAGAGATAGTAAGCCAAAGAATCAGTTGTGTCATTCCATCTCCGTGGGTAACCACATGGACATTTAATCTGAGCACGTTGCTGTTTGCCTCGCCAAAGGCAGTGAGGGAACAGAGCTTTGCAATTAGCATGATATTTCACTCAGGAAGAACGATGAAATGAGAACAGCTATTATTTATTATATATATATCACATCAGAACTCTGACATTCTGCCCTATCCAAAACTCCCAGTCAAATTTGGATAACATTTTTTGTGATGACTTCACACGGGTTTATATTTCACATAGTATACTACAGGAGAAAATTTTTGTGCAGTGCTACAGACATTTAAAATATACAGAATTTTTCTTTCTTAGAGGTAAGAGTGGTGTGATCATTCTTGGGAATTCTTAACCTTCAAAAATTCTTCTTTTAAGGTCTTTACAGGGATATTAATATTGTTTAAAATTAAGCTTTATACTAGTTATTTTAGGTGACCTTTTGTCTGAATTATTCCAGAGGTACTTCTCTCTCTCTCTCTCTCTCTCTCTCTCTCTCTCTCTCATTTATGTATGTATGAGGACACTTTTTTTTCAATTGATAGAAAGAAAGAGAGAGAGAAAAAAACATTCATGTGAGAGAGAGAGACATCCATTAGTTATCTCTCATACACTTTATAGGCCAATTATCAATTAGCATGATCAAACCCACAACCTTTTGGTGTACAGGATGACACTCCAACCAACTGATCCACTGGCCAAGGCAGCTCTCAAAATATTTTGATGCCCTGGCCTGTGTTGTTCAGTGATGAGAGTGTCAGCCCCAGCACCGAAGAGTCACAGGTTTGATTCCCTGTCAAGAGCACATAACTGGGTTGCAGGTTCCATCCATGCCCCAGTTGAGGGGGGGGTGTCTCTCTTACATGGATGTCTCTCTCTCTCTCTCTCTCTCTCTCTCTCTCTCTCTCTCTCCTGTTTCCTCTTCCTCCCTCCGTTCCACTCTCTCTAAAAGTCAATGACAACATAATCTTGAGTTGAGGATTAACAAAAAAAAATTTTGATATTTCAAATTCCTTTTATTTACATTTATGAGAGTTAGTTATTTTAAATAATTTATTACCACCCAAGCCGATTTGGTTCAGTGGGTAGAGCCTCGGCCTGAGGACTGAAGGGTCCCAGGTTCGATTCCTGGTCAGGGCACATGCCCAGGTTGTGGGCTCGATCCCCAGTAGGGGGTGTGCAGGAGGCAGCCAATCAATGGTTCTCTCCCATCATGGATGTTTCTATCTCTCTCTCCCTCTCCCTTCCTCTCTGAAATCAATAAAAATATATTAAATAATTTATTGCCGCCCAAGCCGATTTGGCTCAGTGGGTAGAGCCTCGGCCTGAGGACTGAAGGGTCCCAGGTTCGATTCCTGGTCAGGGCACATGCCCAGGTTGCGGGCTCGATCCCCAGTAGGGGGTGTGCAGGAGGCAGCCAATCAATGGTTCTCTCCTATCATGGATGTTTCTATCTCTCTTTCCCTCTCCCTTCCTCTCTGAAATCAATAAAAATATATTAAAAACAACTATCAATCTGTTTTCCAAAGTAGTTGCACCATTAATATTTAATAAATAAATAAATAAATAAATAATTTATTGCCAAATTTAAATTGTGTATTCATAAAATTAAAATTTTGTATACCAAATTTTAAACTACAGGCATCTTAATCACAGACAGAACTGGATGGAGTTAGAAGTTTTAGATTAATTTTACTTGGATTTGAATCCAGTTTGTACCCTACCCAGCTGGGTGAGCTTGGGCAAGTCATTCAACTCTGCACAGTAAGTCCTCATTTAATGTCATCTATGCATTCTTTGAAACTGAGACTTTAAACAAAGAGACATATAATGAAAACCAATTTTACTGTAGGTTAATTGATAATTGGCCTATAAAGTAAAGGGTTAAGTTCCTATGACATATTTCCAGTCACAAAAACATCACCAAACTTAGAAGACCGCAAAGACTTCTCATATTGAACATTAAAATAAAGTGAACCATACATACATTTAGGAAATATTGATAAAAACTAGAAAGGAGACAACTCCCTTATTCCAATCCAGGGTCTCTGGTGGCCTGAGCCTGTCCCAGAAGCTCAGGCTCAAGGTGAGAACTCACCCTGGACAGGATGCCCTTCCATCACAGGGACACATGCCAATCCACCTCCAGTGCACATCTTTGCGATGTGGGAGGAAGCTGGAATACCTGGAGAAAACCCACACATGGGAGAACATGCATCTCACAGACAGTTGGCATCTGCTGGGAATCAATACTTTTTTCCTCACACATGTTATGATGAAAGGATGTGAAATCAAATAGTGTTATTCAAGGACCTGCTTTATACACATGTATGTGTATAGTAGGTTTAATGAGGCACTGTTCACTTGTGTATAAAGTGCAGATATAATACTAGATTTCATAAAGTTGTTTTGTAGATTGAAATAAGAAAATGCATGTGCAACACATAGGATGCTTTATACCTTGTAAGTACTTAAACTTATAAAAATTGTTTGAAGTTGTTGGGTTTACACATGTATATATTTATTTATTAATGTTTATTCCTGGACATTAGATTTCTTCAATTGATGTAGCTATCTCTAGCCTTGTAACAGTTTTAGCAGATTTTGCTCTGATGATTGATACAAACCCTGAAACCCACACAAGCTATCTTCTTTATTTTTATTCAGTGAGGTCAAATTATACTGCTTTGTGGTTTCATATATTTTCTTTCCAGTTATGCTTATATATTGCTGCTTTTAATAATATGTTTAATGTTTTGTTATCTTTTTGCTAAAATTCAAGTTATATCATTAGGAGGATATTTTTGTTTCAGGAGTTTTTGAGTCTGGGGGGAACAAAGTACTTGAAAATACGATATTACCATGAAAAGGTCAGATGTAGTAATAAGACACCATGTTGTAAGAAATTATCCTCCTTTCCTGGCAAGCCTTATTCCCTCCGCAGCTTGAAAATGCTCCCATTTATCCTGCTTCCTCTTACTTGCTCAGTGAGAATTTAAAAATAGGCAATTTTTTAAATGAAGATTTGCTATCGTCTGTATTTTTTGTCAGTAGGTTTAGTGTTGGCACTTTATTCGCTTAGGTTATGTCTTGAATAAGGTGTCTATTTATCTTTTTAAAATGAATACTTTCCACGGTATTGGATATTACCCATACTGCATTAGATAAAACCTACCTCTGGAAGGTAATAAAAGACATGGCTATTTTCTTGACAGAAAATCAGCACTTATGGGCATTTTTGCTTCTGAAATTTTGAGTTGCAGGGTTATAAAAATTAACACTTCTGATTTCAAGGACCATTATTTTTGGGAGTTAGTTGTTTTCTGTGAAGACAGATTTCAGTTAATGACCACAGTGCTCTCTAGGATATTTTTTATATTCTTGTAGAAAGGTGTTTGCACTCAGCATCAGAATAGATTTAATATGTAAAGGACTAGAGGCCTGGTGCACAGATTCATGCACATTGAAAGGAAATTAATTAGAAGAAATATTTTAGAGGCTGGGGAGGGACTGCAAGAAATTGGCCGGCCTGGGAGGAACCGTGGGAGGATAATGACAACTCATGAAATTTAGTCTGTTGAGGTTATTTTTAGAAATTAAATTCATGTCCCCTTCAGAAACTATTTTTTGCATAATTAGACCTGCTTTAAAAATTTTTTATTATCTGTAAACTATCTGTTCTGTGTTAGATACTGTGCCAAGTCATATAAAATTTAGGTGAGATCTTAGCTATTGCAAATCGTGCTGCTATGAACATAGGGGTGCATATATTATTTCTGATTGGTATTTCAGGCTTCTTAGGATATATTCTTAGAAGTGGGATCACTGGGTTAAATGAAAGTTCCATTTTTAATTTTTTGACGAAACTCAATACTGTTTTCTACAGTGGCTACACCAGTCTGCATTCCCACCAGCAGTGCACAAGGGTTCCCTTTTTCCACATCCTCGCCAGCACTTGTCATTTGTTGATTTGTTGATGGTAGCCATTCTGACAGGTGTGAGATGGTACCTCATTTTCATTTTGATTTGCATCTCTCTGCTGATTAGTAACATTGAGCATTTTTCATATGTTTCTTGGCCTTCTGTATGCCCGCTTTGGACAAGTGTCTATTTAGGTCCCTTGCCTATTTATTAATTGGATTATTTGTCTCCCTTTTGTTAAGTTGTATGAGTTCCTTATATATTTTGCATGTCAATCCCTTATCAGATGTATTATTGTCAGCCCAAGTGCCCATAAGTAGGTGAGTGGATAAAAACACTGTGGTTTTTTTACACCATGGAATGCTATGCGGCTGAGAGAGCATAGAGGGACCTGGAGAGTATTATGCTAAGCGAAATAAGCCAGTCAAAGAAAGACAAGTATCACATGATCTCACTTATGTGTGGAATCTAATGAACAAAATAAACTCATGAACAAAATAGATCCAGAGATACAGAAGCATGGAGCAGACTGATGAATCTCAGAAGGAAGGCAGGGGTGGGGAAGTGATTAACCAGGGAACTTATATGCATACTAGAGGCCTGATGCACAAAAATTTGTGCAAGAGTAGGCCTTCCTTCCCCCGGCTGCTGGCACCAGCTTCCCTCTGGCACCTGGGACCCCGGCTGACTTCCCTCCAGCCCCGGCTTTGTCAGAAAGGACATCCGGAATGATGTCCAGATACATCTGGTCTAATTTGCATATTACCCTTTTATTATTATAGATCTGCATAGCCCATGGACACAGACAATAGTGTGGTGAAGGCCTGGGGGGGAAATAAAGGGGGACATCTGGAATACTTTTAACAATAAAGATAAATTTAAAAATATATAAAATAAACTTTAGGTGATAATAAATTTATTATATTGCATTTAATTCTGTTATGTGTATCATTTAGTTCTATCTAAAATTTATAATGTAAATATCCATCCCGTTTTTAAAAAAATCCTCCTCCAAGGATATGTTTATTGATTTTACAGAGAGGAAGGGAGAAAGAGACAAACATCTATGTGAGAGAGAACTATCGAGAGGCTGCCTCCTGGATGCACCTCGACCGGGGATGGAACCAGCAGTCAGGGTATGTGCCCAGACCAGGAATTGAACATGTAACCTTTTTGCTCTAAGGGACTACACTCCTACCAACTGAGCCACACAGCCAGAGCTCCATCCCATTTTTTAAATTACATTTACTGGGGTGACATTGGTTAATAAGATTGTAGAATATAGGTTTCAAGTATATCATTTTATGATACATTATCTGTATATTTCATTGTGTGCCCACCACCCAAAGTTAAATCTTCTTCCATTACCACATACTTGACTATCCCCTGTGCCTTTTCCTTCTGGTAACCACCATTCTGTTGTCTGTGTCTATGAGTTTTTGTTTTTCTTGTTTGTTCATTTGTTGCTATGGTTTCACATATGAGTGAAATCATATAGTTCTTAACTTTTTCTGTCTGACTTATTTGGCTTAGTATGATATTCTGAAGATCCATCCATGTTGTTGCAAAACACCATATTTTATCTTTTCTCATGGCTAAGTAGTATTTCATTGTATATATGTACCACATCTTCTTTATCCAATCATCTATTGAAGGACATTTTGTTTTGACACCATGATAAATTTTATGCTGTTTTCCTAAAAAAAGTCCTAGAATAAAGCAGCTTTATTCTAGGACTTTTTATTAAGAAAACAGCATAGAATTTATCTCTTTTTATGTATGTTGTTTTATATATACACTAGAGGCCTGATGCAAGAAATTCGTGCAAGAGTAGGCCTTTCTTCCCCTAGCTGCCGGCACTGGCTTCTCTCTGGCACCCAGGGCTTCCCTTGCAGCCAGGCTTCATCCGGAAGGTCATCCAGAAGGACGTCCAGTCTAATTAGCATAATATGCTTTTGTTATATATATATATTATATAAAAAAAAAAAATATATATATATTTCAAAGAAAGAGGGAGAAGGAGAGAGAAATAGAAACATCAATGAGGAGAGAGAATCTTTGATTGATTGGCTACCTCCTGTACTCCCCACACTGGAGACTAAGCCTGCAAGCCAGGCTTGTGCCCTGACTGGGAATCAAACCTTGACCTCCTGGTTCACAGGTCAGTGCTCAACCACTGAGCCATGCTGGCTGCGCTGTTGTAATACTTTGAATAAGAAAAAGTTTTCTTTAAATCCAGGTTGTGATTAAATTTGAGTGATAATAATAATAATAATATTTATATGTTATTTACTATGTGTCTGTTACTGTTCTAAATGCTTTCCATCCCTAAACATATTTAATGCTTACAACCACTCTATTGAGTAGACATTAATATATAATAATAATCCAAAAGAGCAATTTTGAGCACAGAGAAGTTAAGTAACTTGCCCAGGGTCGCACGGTTTAGTAAATGAGGAGCTGTGATATGGCTTCAGAATCTGTCCTTAAATTCAAGCTTCATTCATATTAATGGCCTCTTTTGAAAATGATTCCATTAAAGGAACTGTATATAATGACTGAGATGGAAGAAACTAAGAACACTGTGCCTTTTACCTACTGTCCTACAGATTCTTCCTTTTTCACAAAATCAAAAAACAAAAATAGTTCTCAAGCCCTATAAAAACCTGTGGCTGAATAATTCACAAAGTAAAGTGAACTGGAATTGAAATCAGTCTTTCTAACTAAAGTCTATGGTTTAAACATGAGATGCAGAGATGATTATTTTATTTAAAAATAGTTCAAAATGTGGTTTATAAACCCCCCGCCACCCAAAACTTCTTTTTTTTCTACTGGAGACCAGGTTTACAAGCAATTTTTTTTTCCAGGACAGAAAACTTGTAAGACTGAATTTTTTATACTTGGGGAATTTAAAAAAATGGATGTATAAAATGTGTATAACAAAAATGTTTATTTCACAGAATTTATTAAAAAGTGACTATTTAACGGCATGGATGGAGCTGGAGAGCATTATGCTAAGTGAAATAAGTCAGTCAGAGAAAGATAAATATCATTTGCTCTCACTAATTTGTGATTATAATGAACAACATAAACAGATGAACAAAAACAGATCCAGAGACAGAGAAGCATCGATCAGATGCTCAAAACTCAGAGGCAAGATAGGGGAGGGTGGGGGTGAGGGAGAGAGATCAACCAAAGGACTTGTATGCATGCATATAAGCATAAGCGATGGATGTG
>NW_005354109.1:615632-625901 GCF_000412655.1 Myotis brandtii
ATAAGGACACATTTGTAATATCTTAATCAATAAAGGGAAAAATTTAAAAAGTGACTATTTATAATTATGCAACTAATAAATTATTGCTTATCCACATTCTCATCTATACCTTAATATGAATTTATTGCTTCCACATAATTGAAATCAGTATATCTAAAATATGCTCTTTATTTGATATTTTTAGCAACATAAAATGCTTCTATAGGCATAATGTTAATTTTAAGGGCTATGCATGATCTGTCATAATACACTCAACTGCTTTTTCATTTTGAATGCACTTTCTAGTTTTTTCCCTCTATTTTTCCCTCTATTTTCAGACTTACTACAGTGAATATCTTGATTTGTTTGACTTTTTTCCTTTTTGAGAATATTTCTTAACGTGAATTCTCAGAGGTATGAATACAAGGTCAAACTATACAAACATTTTCCAAATTACAATCCAAAAGACAGACAGATTATTTTATTTGTTATAGGGTCTATTGACTGTTTAGGTACACAGTGCTCTATACTTCATCTGAGAAAAGGGCAATCTGTTTTTCAAATCTTTAACCTTCAAAGTATTTCAAGATACATACTTTCTTATTTAAACAACTTTTACCCTGTTAATACAGTTGGTATCAACCCTCAGATTACAAAAGCTTCCTGATGGTCTTGTAGCCAACCGACAGGCTGCACTTTTGAAAGTGATTTGGTTAAGAGATAGATGTAGGATACTTATATGTGTAATCTAAAGAACAAAACAAATGAACAAACAAAACAAAACAGACTCATAGGTACAGAGAATAGACTGGTGGTTGACAGAGGGGAAGGGGATTGGGGGACTGGGTGAAAGAGGTGAAGGGATTAAGAAGAACAAATTGGAAGTTACCGAATAGTTACAAGGAAATAAAGTACAGCATAGGGAATATAGTCAATAATATTGTAATAACTATGTATGGTGCCAGATGGGCACTAGACTTATCAGGGGAAATCACTTTGTAAATTACATAAAAGTGTAACCACTATGCTATACACCTGAAACTAATAAAATAACTAGAAGCCCGGTGCACAAATTCATGCATGGGTGGGATCCCTCAATCTGGCCAATGATTGAGGCCTATCGGGGACTAGCCAGCCATGGGGAGGGACCCCAGGAGGTTGGCCAGCTGGCAGGAAGGGCCGCAGGAAGTTGGCTGTGGGAGTGCACTGACCACCAGGGGTCAGCTCCTGCGTTGAGCATCTGCCCCCTGGTGATCAGTGCATCATAGTGACTGGTCAACCGGTCATTTGGTTGTAATGGTCACTTAGGCTTTTACATATATAGATATTTAATGTCAACTGTAATTGAAAAAGTAAAGTAAAGATGAAAAGACCAAAAAAACACCAAATTTAAGTAAAAGGATCTGTGTTATATTTAAAGTGGATTGCAAACCAAAATTTGTGATGACTTTATAGCTGGATCAGTAAGCTTCTGCAATTTTCACAAAGCAAAGTGGGCAGTATAGATCACTGTTGAAATTATTGATATGAGACCAATATTTGAGAATATATCAAAATTCTTCAAATAAAAATATTTAGTGTTCCAAAGATTTATCTATGGAATTATTTATCCTTCACATTTTCTAAAATCCTCATGATATACACTAGCATCTAAAATTAAAAATAAAATTTAAAATTAATTTTAAAGATTATTTCTGAGTGGTTAATTCACACTCACATATAATGGTTATCATTTTTGCAGGAAGTAGCATGGTGCTTTGGAAAGCACACAGCTCATGCTGTTGGGAGGCTTTCTTCCTAATTCTGATGACCTTGCTCCTTTATTGAACTAACTGGTGCTATTAAGAGGCTGATCTCAGTGCCAGATGTCAGAAATTCAATATTAAACAAAATGGACATGGTTCTGACCCTCATTGAACTTCCATATAGTGGAGGATACAGAAAAAAATAAAAAACTTAGTCATTCACGCAATGGGGACAATGACAGGGGCAGTAGAGGGCATGTTGAGAGCCCTTTGAATACTGAACAAAAACATTTCTGGGGTTAGTGAAGGCTTCTAGGAGCATATGAATAATGCTATTATGATTAATACTAGGTGCCCAGTGCACGAATTCGTGTACCTTGAAAGAATTGTGGGCCATGAGGCTGTGGTGGGCACAGGGGCGGGTCTTGGCCCATGCTCCATTCCCCCACCCGGCCCCTCCTACCGCGGTCCCCAGTCCCCAGTCCCCAGTCCCTGTCTGCCAGCAGCCCTGCTCCTGCTGCCACCACTCCCACGTGCTGACAGCGCCGACACCGTTTGCACTTGCTGAAGGTGCGGAGCAATTGAGGCCGCCATCAGCAGCGAGTACAAGCAGGGCCAGTGCCATCAGTGGGTGTGAGTGGTGGCTGCTGCCCCAATCACCCTCAGGAGCAAGGGGAGGTGGAGAAGCCCTCAGGGCAATCGAGGCCAGCAGCCACCACTTGCACCCGCTGATGGTGCCAAGCGATAGGGACTGGCGCTGGGTGCTGGCAGCAGTGCGAGCAGTGGTGTCGCTTGCAGCAGGTGCGAGAGTCAGCTGCAGGCCCTGATCACCCCTCAGGAGCAGGGGGGAGGTGGAGAAGCTCCGAGGGGCAATTGGGTCTGGAAGCTGCCGCTTGCACCTGCTGACAGTGTTGAGTGATCAGGGCTGGTGCTGATCGCCAGCAGCGGGTGTGAGCACCGGGCAGGACTGCAGCACATGGGATCAAAGAATTTTCAGTAACCACCAGACGCTTGCCCTGATGACACTGACTGGTGCCTCTCCTTGGTCTGGCGCCCCCGCTCACTTGCTCAACCATCCGGCTGTGGCCGACACCTGCCATGTTCCACACTCCTTCACCTGCTGCTGACACTCGCCATGTTCCTCGGGCACCTGGTGCTCAGCGCATGTGTCATAGTGACCGGTTGTTCGGTTGTTCAGCCGTTCAGCCTTTTATTATATAGGATGTGCCAGGCAGTATGCCAACCACTTTACAGGCATTATTTTATTTTATGTTTACATAGTTTATGAGATGAATATTTCTGTTTCTAATATGAGGTGAATTAGCGAGGTTTAACTGTATTAGGTTCACGCTAAGAAATGATGGAGACCTGATTCAAACAGGGGATGAGTCCAAAGTTTGAGCACCTGCTGTTGCACTATCACCTGAAAGATGAGTGTTGTCTATATGGGGAAAGAGTTTGGGGAAGGGAGGAAAGAGAGAGGATTCTAGGCAGAGAAAAGATCCCGGGTCAAGCTATATAAGCTAGAAAAAAAAAGCATGATAAGTTCAAGGAACTTTAAGAAGTTTATTATGGAAGTTTCTTTGAATGTGAAGAAGAAAATTACACAAAATGATTCTAGAAGGGGGTGATCAGTCCATGAAAAGACCTTCTAAGCTAAATAGGTAACTTTGAACTTTATTCTGAGGCAGAGTGGAGTTATTGGAGGGTTTTATTAAGGAAACCTGCCATGACTGCCATATGTAAACTCTTGTAGAGGGAACAAAATCAGGAACAGAGGAAACAGTTAGGAGTGGTAATCTAGATACTAGATAATGGTAGCCAGACTAGAGGTGTGACAGTGAGGACGATGCCGGGAGGGATTACTTGAGAATTAAGAGGATTTAATATTTGGCTTATTTTCTTAAAGATGTAGAGAGGCTTCACAAATGTAGTTATGTTTCTGATATGGAGCTAAAGGATGACACCTTTCATTGCCATGGGGAACAATGGATGATAAGAAAGTTCGCGAGGAAGACTGTGAGTTCATTTTTGGACGTAAGTTTAGATAGCTTTGAAGATATGTAATATATGATAGGATATATAAATCCACAGTTCAGAGAAATTAAAACAGGGCATTGTGTGTTAGGAAAATTATTTGCCCTCTACCCTTCTAGATTCTTGGCTGAGATACCCCTTTAATAAAAAGACAGATTAACGGGAGAACAACATACAAGTTTAATAACATGTATACCTCCTGTATACATGGGAGATACCCAATAAAACTGAGTAACTCCCCCAAATAAGTGAAGCCATCACCTTAAATACCATCTTTGCCTTCAGTATCATCTTCAGCTAAAGACAAAAGATGTTGGGGGTGGGGAGTCAGTTATGGGAGGTAACCAGAAAAAGCACAGTACAAGGGTAAAGTTGTTATATAGCCTTAAGTCATTGCTTCCTCCATTGATAAAAGTTTCTAGAAACTTAGAGTCATCATTCTCTTCCTGGTATAGACAGGAAGGCACACTCTCAAATGATGAAGCATCCTATAAAAGTAAAAGGGTGACTTCTACTGGTTTTCAGAGCTTCTACTGTGTGTGCAGTTTCTTCAAAACAACCAGCTCAAGATAATCCTTATACCAAAGAGATATTTTGGGATGGCAAGATTCTTTTCCCCTCAGCACCAAGATTTGTGATTTACTTCCCATAATGGTGTGTATGTGGGATTCAGGTCCATGTAATACACAGAGTGAGAGAAGCACAAGGCCCTGAACAAGCACCAGAGGAACAGCGATGTGTGAGACCGGAAGCCTGCAATGTGAGTGAAAAGGACCCTGCGATTAGAGGAGGAAATCCCACAAAAGTGCAGTGTTGCAGAGAAGGAAGGAAATCAATTGAAAAAAAAATATTAAGGGTCAAATGCTTCTAAGAGATGTGAGGCATCGAATGAAAAGTGACATTTATGATTTGGGTGAGAGTTGCTTTTATTGAGTGTTGGGGTAGAAATCAGACTACGACATGAATGGGAGAAAATGTTGTCATTCATTATGGTTAACTTGGTGAAGAAGTTTGGCTGTGATGGGTATAGATAGAATAGCCTAAAGGCATATGTGGATCAAAGAAAAGGTCTTTTGATTTTGTTTTAAAAGACAGGAGAAATCTGAGCATTTAAATGTGTTAATGGGAATGAGTTGAAAGGGAGGGGACAGGTGGAAATTAGGGAACAAAGAGATATGATGTCCTATATAATAAAAGGCTAATATGCAAACTGACCGAATGGTGGAACAACCGGTCGCTATGACGCATACTGACCACAGGGGGCAGATGCTCAATGCAGGAGCTGCCCCCTGGTGGTCAGTGCGCTCCCACAGTGGGAGCACTGCTCACCCAAAAGCCGGGTTCATGGCTGGCAAGTGCAGTGTTGGTGGCAGGAGCCTCTCCCGCCTCTGCAGCAGCACTGAAGATCCCTCAGGGGATGTTCGCCTGCTGGCTTAGGCCTGCTTCCTGGGCTTAGGCCAGCTTAGGCCCACTCCCTCCTTATGTCTCCTCCTTTGATTCTAATGTGTAAAATAAGCTGCAAGACTGCCATCCTCCAAGAGCAAAATCTTAATCCGTTGGGATTTTGCTTCCTGGCAGTTGTCATCAGTTTGGCTCAAATAAACTCATAAAAATTCTCTACCTTTCTTACCTCGCTGACAATGGACATATGGATAAAGCTAAGTGTCTAAGTCTTCTTGGTGACAGGTTCAGGAAGTGCCTATTTGATGGCTTCTACTTTCCTTGTGAAATGAGAAAGGTCATCTGCTCTGACTGAGGGGGAGTGTATGGGAACAGCTACTGAGATGCTCCAGAACAGTCACACATTAGAATCACCTACAGAACTTTTAAACTCTGTATATGAAGATCCAACACTATTTAAGTTAGAATCTTTAAGAGGTGAGGTCCAATAGTTAACATTTTTAAAAGATCTTGAGGTCATTCTATTGTAAACTCTTGGTTGGGAGCTATTAAAAGGATTTTTACCTATCTTGACAAAGGACAATAAGAGCTGTCTTGCTCTGTGACCAGAAACAGTTACTTAATATTTCTGTTTCATTTGTCAAATGGGGATAATAGAACCTACCTGGCAAGTTGCTCTGTGGAATAGACGAACAAAGGGATAAATCAACTAGCTTAGTCCCTAGAACATGGTAAATTCTGAGTAAATATTGGTTTTGTCCTTTGTATTCAAATAGAAAATAATCTTAGAAATGTGTTTTATTTCTAATACTGGGCTGTCCCATGTACTTAGGACATGAAGATAGCCACATTGACTTCACTGCAATAAAGGGGACAGATGTTCTGGATGTCCCCAATTCCTTTAGTGCTATCACAGTAATTTATTTTCAGACTTATACAGAGGAGAGGTGCATATGGCTTGTTTTGATGTTTGGCTCTCTTTTTAATATTCAGACATCTGACAGTATAGATTTCTTTCCAGGAAGTATATTATCTATAATTCCATTTCATCTTGCTTTTTATCTACCCTTCCTTATTCTGAAACTAGTTACATCTTGATCCTACAACATTTACTATTTGAAGCAATGACTTTATAAGGATGACCTTCCATTTTTTGGAAAGGTAAAAACAAATCACTTTGGTTTGGCACAAATATGGCATATTTACTGTCTATCATTTCCTCCCTTGACATAAAACCATTTTCAACAAAGTATTTGTTCTCCAAGCAAATACAGACCTATGCCTAATCTATCTACCTATCTATATAAAAGGCTAATATGCAAAGTTTCCCCTGGGGAGTTCGACCAGAAGACTGGGAGTTTGATCGCTCGCTATAACGTGCACTGACCACCACAGGGCAGCATGGAATGAGGGAAGGCCTCAGCTGGCAGCTGGCAGTGGGGAAGGAAGGCACCAGCCACTAGCCAGAAGGAAGGCCCCAATCAGCCCTGATCGCCTGCCAGGCCAGGGACCCTACCAGTGCACGAATTTTGTGTACTGGACCTCTAGTATTAAATAAAAAGAAACCTGGACAATAATATCAATATATCTGTTAACATTCACTCAGCTCAAACTAATCAAGAATGGTATTAATATAATGCTATTGAAAGAATCATCTGGTACTCTTCTAATATTCTTTAATAATAATATTATATATACATTTCCATAACACTGATGTGCCACATGTTCTTTATCTACCACTTTTATCCACAGAGATTGCTAATGTTTTTTCTTGTCTCAGATGGGTTTACTGTGAAGCAGACTCTGAGATGGAGTTCAGCATGTAGGGCATTTGTTAGTGATGGCTCTTGAAATCAACACCTATAGAAGTGAAGGATTGGGTAGAGGGAGAAGTTGAGTGATTATCCAGACTCTGTGGACCCTATGGAGTGCTCTGGAAGTAGGATGGATCTTCAATGTTGTCCCAAGCTGGGGTGAAGGGGATGAACCTTTAGACAAATGAATGCTAAATGTGCGTGGAAAGAGGTGAGCCCTGAACACAGTGGTTTTCTTCAGCTGAGGCAATCCCCAAATGGAGCTCACAAGGTTGGTCATCTTGCAACACTGTCACCAGTAGGGGGAATGAGTCCTCAATCCTGAAGGGAATATGACAGCATGATCATATTTCTCCTTACAATGTAAGTCTAAAGACATACAAGGTCCTTCAGGATGCCTAGGTAATCAAAGAAAGGTAATGCTCTTCATCATAATTTAATACTACGGTTTTTGATTCATCTTTAAAAATTGCCCCATTCATTGATATAATATTTAGGGAGAAACCACTTTCAGCAGTTCTGAACTATACAATTCTTTGGTGTTACAAAGTCAGATAAAATCTTGATTCCTCAAGATTAGTGATGCTTAGTAAAAGAGGCTTTAAACTCAACAATTATTTCTGAACCCTGCTCTCTATCATTCACTGTGCAAGTCTAGAGTATTGGACAAAATCAACATAGTGTCGGATCCTATGGAATTTATGGAGCACATAGAGACAGGCATTAAACAAATAGTCATGTAAATAAGTACATGATTATAAATTGTGATAAATGCTATGAAAGAAAAGCAAAATATGCTGTGAGAGGGAATCAGAGGTGAAATTTCTTAAAAATAGGTGAGGGGAATGACTCTCTGAGGAAGTGTCATATAAGATGAGACCTGGAGGTGAACCAGGTGGGGACAAGGGCACTTGAGACAGAAGGGAGAGAATATGTTAAGCTGAGAAAGAGCTCAGGTTTTCTGTCCTTGCCCCCAAATTATGGCAGGCATCATCGTGGGCAGGAAGAAGAATGTTGCCAGGTAGATAAGGCTGGAGGCTTGGTCTGGGCAAGCTCAGGTCGAGTCCAGAACTCAGGGGCAAGCATGGACTGTTTTTATATGCCAGGTGCCATGCAGAATATGGATTTCAGCATAGATAATGATTGATAGAATGTGACTAGTCAGAAGATGTAGAGAGAACACACAGGACAGCATCTAATCAGATGAGGGACAGAGTAACGCTTGAGCAAAGCTTTGAGTATGAGTGTGCTCAGTTGTACCAGTAAGGGGCAGGAGGGGTTCCTAGGGCGAGCCGGTCCTGGGTTCCTATAATTAGTTTTATAAATATAGCAGAGGAACCTGTGGTTAAAGTAAGTACAGAGGCTTAGAAGTTGAGGCTGAGGGGTTTTTTCTTTATTTAGAAAACTGTGAACACTAGTAAAGGCTATAAAGCAGAAAAATGACAGTCTAATGAGAGCATGTGGAGTAAAGATTTGAGAGTGATAAGGTTAGTGATACAGATAATAAGTGAAGAAGGCTTATTTTAAGGCATTGGAGCTGAAGAGTAAGGAACACAACCTAGAAATATTAAGTATGAATACACACACACACACACACACACACACACACACACATATATATATGTTTTCAATTACCATTTTGATTTAATATTAGACATCATTGAGCAATTTTGATAGTTGGAAATGACAGTTACCCTCTTTGAGCTCTGAAAAGACAATATAAATTTTGCATAACATTTCACTTAGGGGCATATTATGAATATTGGCACTGGTATGTGATTAGGAGATATAATGTAACCTAAGTTTTAATAAAAGACCAAGCTGATATATGTTTTAGTATGAGACTAAGTAAAACATTGTAATACAAGTCTTTTCGTGGAACAGAGAATTTTGTACTCTGAAGTTAAATTATTGTTAAACACTTATACATTGTTTAGGATTACCTGTGTTCTTTGTCTCTACTGTAGCTGCTGATATAAAAAGTTTGACCAAATTTCTTTCTATTTCCTTAATCCTCAGCCAAGGATTCATTTAGAGAGAGGAAGGAAGAGGAAAGAAAGAAACAGAGAGAGAAAGACATTGATGTGAGAAGCACATCCATCAGTTGCCTCCTGTACACACCCCAACTGGGATCAAATGCACATGCTAGGTATGTGCCCTGACTAGGAATCAAACCTGCAACCTTTTGGTGTATGGATGCCACTCCAATAAACTAAGCCACACAGCCAGGGCTTGACCAAGTATTAATAGAGACTATTCTTGTGCTCCAAAATAAATCATTCCAAAGTGAACAAAAAATGGTTGCAGAAACAACTATACTGTAAACCTCTACTATTTTTGTAATAGGAGCCATGGATTTCAAGAGATATGGGTTAAAGTTTTTATGTGTCACCTACTAGCAACAAAATCTTGGGTAAATTACTTAATTTTAGGACTTATCAGTTGGTTAGAACAAGGAAATTACACTTACTTTACATATATTTGAACCTAAATGAAGGTTCTATTTAATTATGACTCTAATCGAACTGCCTATATTGGCAAAGGAAAAGTAAATCTACACAAAGTCAACTTAGAGCTGCATTTGAAAAGTTTCATATGGCGCCTTCCATACTATCCCCCTAATTTCTATGAGATATAGATTTTGTTTTATCTGAAAAGCACTTATCCTATCTAATAATAGACAAACATGGTAATTGACCGTACCTTCACTACGCTTCCCATTGGCTAATTAGGGCGATATTCAAATTAACTACCAACAAAGATGGCGGTTAACCGCCAACAAAGATGGCGGTTAATTTGCATATGTAGGCGCAATGCTGGGAGGCGAAAGGGGAAGGATGGAAGAAGCCGCCTGCCGCTGACGGTGATCGGAAACCCAGGCAGCAGGCAAGAGCCAGGTGGCAGGGCAAAGACGCCCTTGGGGGCCGCCTTTGCCCTGCCCCCCGGCCCGTGATCAGAGAACCGGGGCCGCCTTTGCCCGCCCCCTGGCCAGTGATCGGAGAAGCCAGGCGGCTTTTAAACTCAATAGAAATGCCTGCCTCTTCCCCGCCAGCAGCTGCCTCTTCCCTGCTCCCCCTGGCCAGTGTTTGGAGAAGTACCTGTATTTTTTTTTTTCAAAGTACCTGTATTTTTAATAATTTCTTGACATGGTAAAAGAATTTTACATTATGATCCAAGGGTGGTGGGGTGAGGAGAAGGAGCAGCAGAACAATCCAACAAACAAAAAGGGAAACAGAAATGCATGGTGGAAGAGATTTGAAGGGTGGGTAGGGGCATTGCCCAACTAAAATGCA